>NW_025401041.1:3718173-3740801 GCF_015345945.1 Tribolium madens
TATTTTTAGTAATGTTTTTAGAATTCCAGAATGAAAACTGAATTTGCTCTTTTCCAGGAAATTTTTAATACTTTAAAAATTTTTATACTCGTATTTGAAATAATTTTCATTAAAAATTTCAAAAAAATTAATTAGGTTTGAAGATTACATAGATATGAGCATTCATTTTGTGTTTCTAACAAATTTGTAGATACTTTCCAATAACAGATTATCTTAAAACAAAACAAATTCTTAGTGATTATTTCTTTCATGTTCACGAAATTTTGGAAGAAAAATACTTTGTTTTTTCTCAGGAATTTATTGGAATTTTTAGGGATTTTTTAAGGATGATTAATCAATAAAGTAAGCTTTTAATAAAGAGGTTTTTATTGATTTTTAAAAAAAAAATATTACAAATTGAGCACTTGAACTGAAATTTGGTTTTGAATTTTGTGAGATTCCTTGGCACTTTCTCGTTATGAGAAATGTTTGAGTATTCTTTAAGATTAAAAAATATTTGTAATAAGGATTAAATTAAAACTTGTACAAAAAAATGTTGTTTTTTTTGACATTACTCATTAACATTTATGTCTATTATGCCCAGTTTTATTCTTTTTCTTAAATTTACATTTTCTTTTGACTCCTATTTATTCAGTTCTTTGTGTTTTCTTCTTCTTTATCTTTTTTGTCTTTATCTGACTCGTTTTGTTTTGTGTTTTTTCTATAGGTACTTCTCTTAAACTATTTTTTAAACATTCATCTCTGTCTTTTCTTGTAAATGTAAATCTAAGAAAAAGAAAGAAATTGAAGAAATTGAAATTAAAATCACGAAAAAAATAAAACAGAAGAAGAGTGCATTTAAATTATTTTTGAATTAAAAGTTTTTGAGATTGTGTGACCTCGGGCAAGCGCACCAATTTAGGAAATAATTTTTCGTTGTAATCTGCCAGTTTTGAAGTCTGTCGAAACCGGAATGGAGTTTGATAAGGGCCAATTATAACACTCTAAATTCGACATTTGATATATCGCAGCCGCCTCGTCTCGAAAAATATAGAATCGAGAAAAAAAAAGAAGGAATCAAATATACCTGCACAGGTAGGGGGACTATAAGAAGGGCATGTGTATTGGGGTTGATTACAAAGGAATCGAAGATGTTTGATTTATTTAGCGAAAGGAATATTTCGATTATTTCGAAAACCGCCAGTTCAGGTAAAAACGTGGTGTGTAAAAGAAAGGGTCTAGTCCGTCCCTGAGCATCCGTCTGGCGATTTTATTATATATTTTGTCGTAAAAACAAAGAAGTCGGTCCGAAGCAGCAGCACAAGAAATAAAAAGAAAGTCGAAACACATTTCAATAAGTCCATTTCATTTTGCCGAAAAATATAAAAGCTCCCGGCCGTGCAAGAAAAAGACGAAAAGCATTGGAAATAATAGAGTGACGAAGAAAGAGTTGTGTGGTGCGCTCTCATATGGGTCCGAGGGCCAAAAAAACAACAAGAACAACACGAAGAGAGCCGAAAATATTAGAGCCCGTCTTCGTCCGACTTTATTACCTATACGAAAAGGATTTTTATGGTACGGCATTTTTATTGCGGACAAGTTTTAAAAATTCAAAAAACAACTGAAAATCGCAGACAAAATAAATCATAAAGCCGCGTGCAGCCGAGAGAGAGAATTCGACTCGCGAATAAGCAAAAGAAATGCGAAAAAAAATACGAACCAACGTCGGGGTCTATACCTACACACACTAGTCTGGGGCCTTAAAATTCGACCGTTTTAATTGCATTTTTAAATGAGTTGTGCGAGTTTTAAGGGCACAATGCAGTGAATTTATATTGGTTTATTAATTTTAATTTGACAGGGCCGGCGGGGCCACGACCGCAAAAACTAGAACAAGTCTGGTGGTAAAGCACAAGGACCGATGGGAGAGAACGAAAAGAATGAACCCAACACGGCTCATGCTGATTTTTATCAACTTGACAAAGAAATACGAGCATAAAACAACTTTGAAAACATTTTGCAAAATTCAAAAACGATTTATAGAAAACTTGTTGTTTTTACACTTTTACTACCATCAGTTTTTATTATTTTTAAAAGTGCCCAACTACTAGAGAAACAATGATTTCAAAAAACTGTGCTCTTTCATGTTTATTAAAAAGATACCTAACAGCATGAATTTTTACAAAAAATGTCACATGGAATGTTGCATATTGTCTATTTCTACATTTCCAAATATCCAAAATATTAATCTGACTATAACTTCCAAACTATTGCGAATTTTGAACTTTTCTCGACACTAGTCGATATTTTGCATAGGCAAATTTTAAAACGTTATAACTTTTGAGGTACCTACAGTTTTATCACAATTTATAAAAATAAATTAGGACAGTTTTTGGGCCTTAAAATTTGAAAAATTTGTACTTTATAACTCTTATTACAGGCTCCTAATAGGATTAAATTTATTAAAATACAAAAAAGCTCTCTTTATGTGCCGCTCTTATTTATTGTAGGCACTTGTTTTAAAGTTAAAAAAAAAATACTTTTTGTGTTTCGACGACGTTTTATGCACTTTTGGACTCCTCGAAGTGCATTTCGATCAATTGTGAAGTTTTCAACTTTTTGATAAAATTTAGGTCGATTTTTGGTACCCGATGCGGTTTTATTGCCAATAACTCCGAAATTATTGGCGCTAGCCCTTTATGATTAGTTTCGTTGGAAAGCGCATTAACTTTTTATCATATTAAAAAAAGATCATTGGCCTATTATAAATTGTCATCGAGAAAATTGCTGGTAAAATAAAAAATATCGAAAATAAATTTATACTATAACTTCTAAACTAATACGAATTTTCAAGTTTTCTTAACGCCAATCCATTTCCCGGGACATTTTACATATGTCTACGTCAAAATATTTTATCACTGAGGTTTTGCGGCAATTTACAAAATAAAAAAAGTAAAAATTTGTTAATAAAATTAACAAAAAAAATGTACCTCTTGTTTCATTTCATAGGTAGATTATACTTTTCTAGTATAGGTATTCCTCGTAGTATCAATTTTTTATAAGAATCAAGTTTTTTGAATTTTTGGTCATTTTGCTTTCCTATGCTTATAGTCCTTAACTCTATTATTTAATATCTCAAAAACTATGCATCGTATAGTAATTTTAACTTCTTGCATCGTGTTCAACGCGTAATTTTACAGTTAGAAAATTATATTTCAAACGTTTTTGCGACTTAAGTTAAATTGACTATTTTTACGATTTTGCTACGGGGCTCACCTTCAAAAACTTATAAAAAATTCATAATTTTTCAAACTCTACCAAATAACGTTTTGTATAGTTTTTGCATCTTTATTTCCATTTACCTATAGGTAGGTAAAAAAATTATTTTCAAAATTTTGAAAAATTGTGTTGTAGTTAATTGGTGTTATTGCTTAGTGTTATTTATTCTTGATAATTGAATATTACCTCATCCCACTCGATTAGAAAACGCCGATCACGTCCCATGAACCTTTATGGCAAAACGTACCATAACTCATCGCAATGTCATATTTGTAATTTTTAAATGTCCCCCATTGACGTGCATCGTCTTTTCAACAAAACGCACATCTATAAAAAGAACTCTTGTTTATTCATAATGAGATTGACGCGTATTTTTTTCAATTAAAATGTGAAATGTGCAAGACATGACTACATTATAAAATTCTTTTTATTGCTTGCTCGCTTCCTGTCTTGATAATGATAATAATTATACAACGAGCATACAAATTAGACGAAAAGACGATGATGATGCGTCACTCGACTTTTTCGACATTCGATGAACTGCTCATTTTCCCAAGAAATTTCGTGTGACTAAAAAAACCAACATCCAGGTGTCGAAAAAAAAGGACGAATATTTGCATTTTTACCTGTTTTTTATTAAAGGGGTTGGGAAAGGATTCGGTTTCGGCCAGGTAAAGAGCTCCAGGGTGAGTGTTACGTTTAGACGGGGTGAGAAAATCATCACAAAAAGCAAAATCATTTATTTATTGTTCGACTTGGTTCAATTACAATAAATATTAACATGTGGGAGAAATTCGAAATCGATTCCAATTATTGATATTTTATTGTAACCTACGTACGACTGCCTACTGTTGTTTTCTTCCATTGCTTCGATATGTTCTTGAATCGCTACCTTTAATACATTTTCTGCACCTGATATACCAATAAACGATAAATATTCACTTTTTACGACTACGTTTATATTTTAATGGAAATTGGATTTTTTCAAGTTTTGTGTTTGTTCGTTTTTGCATTTTTCGCTCTATTGAGACACTCACGCGTATCTAATGGTTAAGAGGTTGTAAAATTAAATGCTTCGAGAGTTATTATCATCGAGGACCGCATTCAAGACGAAATTTAATCGCCAACACACCAAATAATTATTTACTTACAGTGATTTTAATAATAATTAATAATTACCACACTACTGTCAAAAAAGTTGTTTTTTTTTTCAAATTTTAATGTGACTTTGAAATTAAGTTGGCAACTTGTAGACAGAAAATACAGAAATTACCGTGAGACTTTATCGTCAAGTTGGCCATGAAATCATAATTGGGCAACACTAATAATCAAATTCAATCGTCATATTTTTACAGTCAAGTGTCATTCATTTCCTTGATCTGACCTGACCTATAGAACAACGTGATATCTTCAATAAGTCAGTGTTGTTAATAGATTATATTAAAAATTGGCAAGTCTCATTCTGATGTATGTACATTTATTCAATGTTGCCAACTTAATTTCAAAGTCACGGGCCACTTTGATTAAAAATTTAATTGTTTGATGCATAAAGTCGCTGTCAATTTATAGTGGCCACTTCCCTGTGTAAATTTGTAAAAAATGACAATTCTGAAAATGTCATACTTCACATAAAATCTAGTGCGCCTGTCACAATTGTTGACACAATTTAGTTACTTCTGCTGCCAACATAGACACAACTCACCCACTAGAGGTGGCAGGAAAGGGGCTGCCAACTTTGCAATAAGTTAAATGACCACTAAGAAGTGACCGCGACTTTAGTATTTGAAAAATTAGAAAATTTTTTTTATAGCTTTCAGTTTAATTAATTGCATTTTTTATCCTTTTTTCTTAAATAATTAATTAATACTACTTAATTAATCAATAATCATGAAACAACCAAGTGAAAAAACACCGCAGTTGTTGATACCTAATATGAAAATTATTGTAATTAGTCATAAATCGAAATAAAACTAATATAAATTCCCATTTTATGACTTTAGTTGTTATCTTAAGCATTTTCCATTTGCCATTAGAAAAGCTTCTATTACAAATTTAAATAAATGCATTCACAGTAGGTTATTACATTTCTCGACCATAAAATTGAACTCTGCTACCTAAACTGTAATTAATCCAATAAATTAAACGTTACCTACTATATAATTATAAGAAGTGATAAAATTTATTTATAAAAATGGAAACAAATGATTAAAATTTGGGGGTACCCAACACAAAATCGTAAAGTAATAAATCAAATCAAGTCAACCTTGAAAAAATCACTCCTTCTGTTATTCAATTCAAAAAATGCGTAAATTTTCAAACTCAATCCAATAACGTTTTATGCACTTTTTTGAGTCTTTAGGACGTTATAGAGGCGAATTTTAAAGTTGAATTTTTTTAATTTTTGGTACCCGGAGGAGTCTATTGCTATAACTCCGGAATTATTAGCGCTAGCCTCTTGTATTAGGGATCGTTGTAAAGCAAATTTAATTTTCTATCATATAAATGAGTGTTCTACGATAATTAATTATCGAGAAAATTGCTGATAAAATAAAGAATATCGAAAATATAAATTCGACTATTACTTATAAACTATTACGAATTTTGCTATTTTCTCGACGCCAATCGATTCCTCGGAACATTTTACTTATGTATAAGTTAAAATATTATATGTCTGAGGGACAGTTTTGCAGCAATTTACAAAATAAAAAAAAGTTAAAACTTGTGATTGTGTTTATTACTACCATTGTTATGTCAGCAATTGGAATCAACCATCACAACATCTGAAATGTAATTTTTTTGATCTAATTTCGCTTTTTAACTCTGACATTCCATAAAGACCCCCTCCACCCCCGGATCCAGTTGCATGCCACCCACGCACCCCTCGTAAAAAAATCAAAACAAAAACTCGTCCAGTGCGCGATGAATGAAAACAAGCGACGATCGTTCCCTCTCTCTCGCATGTGAGTACAGTCGGAATTTGCGAAATTGACGCATCCGCAGTGGCATTTTTCACCGCGAAATCTACACAGACACACACACTTACACTAAATGTACCTCTATTTACGATTTCAGCCAATCTAAATCCAAGATTTGGCTGAAATTTTTTCGGCTGAAGTAGAGAGGGGACGCACTGGTGGGGGAAACGTTGTATTTTGAAATTGTGGACGGCTTCAGTCGCGCTCCGTGACTTCAGCAGGGAAGTACGGGCCTTTGGTCGTATGACACCCCTTTTTTTTCAGTTTTGTGTTGACTGTATTTTTTTCTTCGGACACTTTGTGCTTTAGTGTGACTCCCCCTGTGTATGTCGGATTTTTTTCTCTCTCGCTTGAGTTTGATTTTTGGGTGATGGTTGTGTGTGATCATGTAATTGGCGGGCCCTAAGGAGTGAAGTTCAAGGTACTTTGAAAAATTCAGCAGAATTTCGTTGCGTCATTGCACCTAAATAAAAGCGCTGATTTTTTGCAAATTTTCGCTGACGACGTTTTCTCGAGCCGAAATGACGACAACGAATGGAATTGTTTTATCGGGGAAATATTATTTTTCAGTGATAGTGATGGAATGACAGGTATTTTTTATTATGTGGAATGAGGCGCTGTTTTGAGGGAAATTCAAATTTCCGCGGTGAAAGTTCACTAAACGCTGCTGTTACTGACCTTACCTTTCGGTTTTCGGGCATTTTCCGGACTGCGATTACGGCTTCCGGGTGCGCAATCCCACATTGCTTTTTTGCAATCAGAAATATGACACAAATTCGTATTAATAACAATAATTATAATATGCCATTTAATAAAAGTGTACGGTTATTAAAATAACTATAAACAAGAAACCTGTTCGCTGACATTTTATTACATTTTTACAATTTTCTTCAATTTTTTAAACCACATTATTGAATTGTCAAAATTTTAAATATTATCGATTTAACTAACTACTCTGTAGAGTACAGGATGATTCAAAAGAGCGCTTCCTTTAATTAGCATTAATAGAAGCCTAAATTTAAGTTTTTTTTATTTAGTTTTTTTACATTAAGAAATAAAAAGCGCGATGATCGTATTTTGCGGAAATAACAATTCTATGTTCCTTATTTTTTTTTAAATCGAATAATAAAATTGTTAAAATTATGAATATTGTCTATAGTTAAAAAATATTTTTGTTAATTGGCAACTACAGGATGATTCAAAAAGACGCTCTATTTAAGTAGCATCAAATAATATTACTCAAAATTGCATTTTTACTAAAGTTGAAAACCTTCAAGCGCCAAGAAGGTGGTCCAGGATATTTATTTTTCTTTTAAATTTATCTTTTTATATGTCGAGGTTTCCCCACACTCTGAAATACAAAAAAGTATTGTATTTGTACTAAGTACTTGTAACATTTGTTTCGAATTGCTGTAGACAGTCGAAATTTATACTTAATATACAAATGCAAGATTTCATATTCATCAGATATAGAATTTGTCTCCAAAAAATTTGTTTTGAATTGTATTTTCACAGCAATTTGAAACACATACAATTTAAAAAAAATAGAAGTACTTAGTATTTTTTAGATTAAAATTGCGTGTAGTAAGAAAAATAAACTAAAAATTGTCGACACGTGTTTCAACATCTAAATTAGCATCATCAGGACGCGTCCAGATGGTGATGTTGACTTCTATAAAAAAACTATTCACAACTAGGTAAAAACTTGTAGAGCAAAATTTTGATAGTTTTTTCTTTAAATAGACTAAAATTGTTTT
This sequence comes from Tribolium madens, assembly GCF_015345945.1. Classification (NCBI taxonomy): domain Eukaryota; kingdom Metazoa; phylum Arthropoda; class Insecta; order Coleoptera; family Tenebrionidae; genus Tribolium; species Tribolium madens. The sequence goes on from NW_025401041.1 coordinate 3,726,164, forward strand.
TTAAGTTAACTTATTTTTTAACTTTATTTTTGTTATAAGTTGATAAGTAGGTACATCAAAACTTTTTTAAGAATATTTATTTTTGTTGTTTGTAACTAAAAAATGAAAGTTAAAAAAGTTAAGTTAAATTTAAATAACTAAATAATTATGTTTTAAAAATGTACAAAATATGGTGATATAATAGCACATTAAAAAACGATGGAAAATGATATATTTTTATTGACTCACTCAGTATAATGTTGAATTTTACCAAAAATGTCTTGACATAAGTCCGAATTTTTTTTAAGTTCGTTGCACTAAATATTTACTGTAGCTGATATGAACAAATGAAAGCAATTTTTTTTTAATTCTTTTGTTTTATCCCTTTTTTTGATAATTTGAGGAAGATATAGCCAGTACAACAATAAGTATTTCCGTGTAAAAATTCATTTTGCAAAAGCCGAAGTTGGTCCCTCACTGCTTTTATCATATTTTTTAATTTTTATTACATTTTTCGGCTGACATTATTGGAATTCTTTCGCGTCTCATCTTTTATTATAATTTTTGTGTGTATTTTCCGTCATAAAACCGGCCTTTATCTGTTCAAACCGTCCATTTTTTATCTTATTAATTCTGTCGAAAAAATAAAAATTTCGATTTTAGTTCGAATTTTTACGAGCACTTGCAAAATAATTAATTCGGCCGTTTAATCGCGCCTGGAATTTTGTTAAATTCGTGTAGAAGGCAAAAATCTTCTACCCGGCTTCCGGAAAATAATATTTCATAAATTTTAATTAGTTGTGATGGCCACAAATTAGTTTTCAAGTAGCGATTTTTATCGTTTTAAATTAACATTTATATGGACAAATTAAAATAGCTACGATAATATAATAACCAGTCAGTTTTTCGTTTTCTTTCTCCAAAACTAGGAAACTGATATTTTTTTATCGTTCTCCCACGCAGTACGGATGTCCATAATCTTTTCTCTTGCTATTGCACCAATTTCGGTTTATTATAAGTAATAAAATTCTAAATCTGGGGCAATATTTTTGCTTTATTGGAACACCTAATCTGTTTAGTGCCACAAAGTCCAATTTAAACACGAGAAACGCAAAAATGCGAATGGGTTTGGTGCATCTGAAACCAGTTCTTTAAAATCGAATAAAATCGGAAATTCTTGTAAACGAATTAATTAAATTCGGTCGGTCGGTTCAGCGTCCGATTTTTCCTCCGATTTTTCTTTTTTCAGTCGTGAATTAAGCCACAAAAATCCCAGAGACACTCCTACGGTCTGGTGTTTTTTTAGTCAGTGGCCAGACTTGTCGGACACGTTTTAAAACGAACCGGAGGAATTTTCGGGGAATGCTCTTTAAAAGACATCACCAACGACACCGATAACGCCGTTTTTATATCTCTTAGACGCATTAAATTTTTCCGTTTTATTGCTATATTTACCGGACGCTCATGTAGTAAAATCAAGGGGGGACTTAATCAACAATAAAATTGTTTAAATAATTTAGAGCGCTGCCGTAAGAGATTAACACGAATTTATGATTGCGACAATGTTTTTCTAGCGGCGCTCCTGCTTTCAGCGAGCAAATATTTGAAGTGAATTTCGTAAAAATTTCATAAATTATTTGAGGATTAAAGAGGATTTTTTTTCACCCTCAATAAACGGCGGCGATTGCAGTGGCGTGCGGTCCGGATTTGATTTATTTACCAAAATGTTAAACGATCGTGTCGTAATTTGTCAACACGGCTGGGTTTTGATCGCCATCTGGCGAAAAGAAGAAAAGGTGAAGGTCGACATTTCAATACGTTAATTAATAATTTTTAGAGCTGATTATGTGGGCTAAGAACTACTACAAATTTTTTTCCAGAGGTAAAATTCTTGATCTCATACAAAATCCATAAAAAAATACATAAAACCGAATATTTCTAACGATCGACATAAACGTGTTGACGTTTCTTAGTAATGTTTCAAATTCTTCTTTATATCACAGATGTGTTGAGTTAATATTTTTGATTTATTTATTTACTATTTAGTTTTAATGGGTTTTAATAAATTCGATTTATGCAACCAATGACGTCTTGTTAAACTCATGATAAAGTGATCAAATTGGCACTTTTATTGATTGCTTCTCTTTTTTTCGTTAAATAAACAACTTGAATAAACACTTTGTCCAAAAAATCCACGATGACTAGATGGCGATTGTAATCTACAATTGGTTTTAAACATCTAGTAGGCTGGGAGAATACATAAAATTACATGACGTTTAGAAAGTCAACTTATGCCTACTTGATTCTTAATATCGTCAGGAGATTTAACAAGTAATAATTTTTGAGTAAAGATGTCGCCACTATTTAATTACATTTTTGGGTCAAGAGTATGTTGAAACTTTGAAAAATAGTTTTTTTTCAGTAAAATATTGTTTTGTTGATTTTTGTTGTAAAGAATGCGAACTTTTGGTTTTTGCAGAATTGTACACTCGCTTGATAAAGTAATGTACTTTCGCAAAAATTGACATTTAATATTTTTCTTAACTTGCTAAAAGAATGAACAAAAATGGATTTTAAAATTTTTGACATTTTAGCTGTACAACCGGATTATAAAGGTTTGTACACACTTTCTTTATTAAGTGGAACAAAATACAATTGAAAACTGAATGAATATTAAAATTCTGTTTTTTTAAGACGATTATAATGATTATGTATAGTTGACTATTAAAAAAAGAAAAAAAGGAAGACATTTTTAGTACTTAGATGTATTGTTTTTATAAAAGGCTGATTTTGGAATACACGACACTATTTAAATCGATAAAAACCTTAAAGCTATGCGTTTGTACAAATAGTTCACAATAAGAGAGAAAATCTTCATGAAAATATACTCTGAAAAAGTGAGTACGCCACTGACCTGACCTGACCTGATCTGACGTGCAAATTCATAGACGCCGAGACGAGGATTGAATCTGTTCACAATTTTTTGTTTTAATTTTCTTTAATATTTTTTTTTGGATTATCAATAAAAACGTAAAGTTATTGAATCTTGAATGTACAGTGTCTTGCAAAAGTAATGTACCCTCTAACCAAGCGCAAATTTCAGCGTGTGTTTCACATTACATAATTGGTTCATTAATTTGCCAATTAATTTTAAAGTTTAATCAAGTTTATAAACAAATTGTCAATTGTTTATGACAGTTTTGCTTACGTGTTTCAATAATTTAGTAGGCTTGCAAGTTTCTGCGAAATTAATTGGATAAAAAAATTCTAGGTCGACTAGATTTCACATTAGAATCGATGTAAAGCTTTCAATTGTTCCCGTATTTGTATCAAAGACTGCTTGATTTATATGTAAAATTATGCATAAAATAAATCTAGGCTTGCTAAATTATCGTGAGTGAATTTGTTGAATTAATTGTTTTGACATAAAATTTCAATGCTCACCGAATCCGCTATGGTAGGCGTCCGTCCTGTGATAGAAAAATGCTAATATACTGAGTGTCCCTAAAAATCCCGCCATCGCTTTGTAAACAATTAAAATAAATTTTGTAAGAGCACGTATCTCGCCGATCCCATTTTCTTGTTATAAATTTTCATTTTATTCAAATTTCTCAATGTGGGTTTTAACAACAATACCATTATCACTTTAGTTAACATAATTCCATATAGCAAAGTATACGAAGGAATGTCGTGTAATGCTGCGTTACGCTTAATTAAACTTCAGACGGCTTCATTTTCAATGAGCGACCCGTCACGTGACCCATTTCGCAACACAAAATCCATTGATGGTTGCCAATGGGACGCGAAGGCGAAAAGAAAAAAATTTTCGAGTGCACACAGAGCGTAATTTTGTTTTCTCGCTAGTATCTATTTTTTTTTAAGAATGATGTATTATATCGTGTCGTGGTGGGTTATTTCTGGCGTTTTGTTTTTGTAGAGAAATGCGAGAAATTTTAATAAGTTTTTGTGTGTGCGTCATGTAAAATGTTAATTTTTAAATTCCACGGCTTTGTTGCGGAAATTTAATATTAATGTTGGCTCATGGCGGGAGATAACGAACAAATTGTTGCAATCTCGGCGAGCGTGAAAGAACGACCGATTTTGAATAATTAAGAAAGTAATTAAAGGAGGAAAAACATAGACACACAAATAGATCGCTCACACGTAACAGTCAAACGAGATTTGGAGGATTTTTTTGTTCTAAACGTTCCACCGTTGCGTATTTTTCATAATCAAATATTGTACTCAAATTTTGTTTTGTGGAACAGATTTTATGTTGTTTGCGTTTTTTGTAATTTAATTTGAGTTACCAGAATAAGATTTGTTATTGTTCTGAATATTTCACTGTTACGTACTAACGAAACATCAGCTTTGTCTTCTAAAAATTACTTTTGTTTTTTTTTTAAACATTTATTTTGGATTTCTGTTGTGAATGTTACATAGTTGTAAACAACGGTTGTTTTTTGATTTTTTAACCATCATACAAGAATGAATTTATAGAACCAGGTGTACGGTTTATGCGTTCTAAACATGTAACTGTTGCGTATTGTCAACAAACAAGGAAAACTGGTACTAATGATACTACTGAAGTTTACCACTGACACGTAAAAATCTTTTTTTATTTTTACTTTTTTGGGAAAAAATGAAATTGTAGTTGAATTTTGAGTCAATTTTAACATTTTTGTTCTGAACGTATTAGTATTAGTATTTTTTTACATTAAAATTGGAACAGTTTAGTAGTAGTAGTATACAAATAGTATTGTTCAGTGGCGCATCCAGGGGGGGGGGTCAAGGGGCCAAGGACGAATTGTAGAACAGCTTAGAATTTTGTATTAAGAGTGCTTAATAAATAAACTAACTTGAAATTAATTGTTTTTTTTTAAGTCACCGTAGGTGTGACAAAAATTCGATTTGTGAAACATATATTCAGTAGATTCTTCGTTCTGAGTGTTAAAGCGTTGCGTATTTATAAAATAAATTTGTGCATGTATAATTTTTTATTTATTAAAATTAATAATTAATTTTATTTATTAAAATTTTGCGATATTATTTTTTTGGTTCTGAATGTTTATATATTAGGTACATATTTCTTAACTATTACCACTCATAGCGATAGAATTTACTTAAAAAAACAAATTAACAATTTACTTGTTTGTTACTTTATTATTTTTTGAGTTTTCTATAACTGTTGCGTATTGTCAACAAACAAGGAAAACTGGTACTAATGATACTACTAACGTTTACTACTGACACGTAAAAGTCTTTTGTTTTTTACATTTTTGGGAAAAAATTAAATTGTTTTTGAATTTGTGAGACAATTAAAAAAAAATTTTTTTCACTGTTGCGTATAACGTTTTTTTAAATATCTACCAAGAAAACAAGAAGTTTTAAGATTATTTTCAACCGTTGGGAATTTGTGCATCTACAATTTTTTATTAAAATATTTTTTTCGTTCTGAATATTTATCCGTTACCTATTATCACATATAGCGGTAGAATTTATTACTTTTTCAAAAAAAAATCAAAATCAAAATTAAAAATGTACTTTATTTATTTAGTTTTTTTGTTCTGCACATTCAACTGTTGCATATTATCAACAATCAATGAAAAACTGAATGTTTGTTCGTTGCGTCCTACTACCAATTCTCATTTTTTTCTGCTTTTTGATTGTCGAAAAGCCTGCGATTAATCGAGTTTACAGTTGCGTATTTTGCTGATTAGATTTTTTGGAATAATTTTGAGTTTATGAGAGAAAAGCAGAAATGTAGCGGTTCAGTTTGTGAACAGGTTTTGATTTAATTTATTTTGGGTCAGAAACGTGAGAATTTTACAAAAACTAACACAATTAAAATCGAGTTCTAAACGCCTTGACGTAGAGATATCAACAAAATGTAAATAAATGTAAATTTATTGACTTTCTTGAAATTGAACAAATTTTTTATTGTTATGGTGTTATTATGCATAATTTATTTTAATTAATTTTTTTAACTTGAATCGGCGCGGTCTCAAAACTGGTTTAAGGTTAGTGAGGGTTTGGATAATCGAGAGGGCTCATCGATGTTCATCTGTCTCTCCACGGCCCGTTTGATTTATAGAAAAATCATTAAGAATGTTGGATGTTAATTCCGTGACGTGGAAAAATAATAATAATGATAAAAAACGAAGTCGTATTGTGAACTATCTGGTGTATCATTAATCATTCAAGGGTTTTACATTTAAATAAAAGAATTGTATGGATCATTTATCAACGTGGTTAATACAATGAACAAGCAAAACGATCGTTAAAATTATGGAAATAAGTTTTTAATTTTTGTGTCACTTTTCATCTACAATATTTTAATTGGTGTGTGTTTATTAAAGACACCTAAACGCTTCATGGACAAGAATAAAACACAGCCTACTTAGAATTAAAATTATATTTTATTGTATTTAAAATTTACAGTCTTCTGGGATATAAAATTTTATGGGTTTTGTGTAATAAATTCTCCATTGCAAAGAAAAATTAGTTTTATTGAAAATATGATTTAATGTTACTAGTTTACTTTTATTATACCGAGTTATTTTATACCGGACTTTATACCATATATGTTTTAATTCCGTACGTGAAATACGACCGTACCAACTCTTTTTCACTTCACACTAAACCAACAGATAGACCAATAAACATTGTATTGCCAACCTTGAACCGATTTAGATTCCATTCTTTCAATCAAACAAAATTCACAAAGTCGATCGTTCTACGAGTGTTGCCGTTGCGTATATGCAAATCGATCGGCGCGCTTCATCATCCCGAAGGAACAACGAAACAATGAGGGTGATAAATCCATTAACGTCGTAAAGAGGGGGCCGCGGACCAAAATGCTGTAATATTTCATAGTCTTCATAAAGGAAACATTGAAAGGGATAATTTTTATTTTTTCGGGGGTTGTAATACGGACACAGATGGTCGTATGCAAATTTCGAACCCTTGCACTGTGTCTATACACACCGAATTTAAATAATTCGTTCGATCAGAACAAAACTTGATCGTGATACGATGGAAAGAATAACGACGAGTTAGAAGGGCGCCAACAATGAACAGTTGCTCGATAAATCAACTTTTTTCAACGAGATATTAAAAATTTTTCGGGGCTGAAAGCCGATTTACAAGCAGAGTAGGCGGCGATGGAACCAGCGTTGAATTTCTAAATATTTTTTTTTAATTCGATAATCATCCTGTATACTGCTGAAAATGTGAGTTTACTTCATTTTTGACATTCCAGAACGAGGTTTGTAATTTTCTGTTCTGAACGTTTAACCGTTGTGTATTAATAAAATTTTTACACATACGTATTTCTGGCATTTTTGAAAACTTGTGAAATGTGTTTTTATTAGAATTATACGAATATTATGTCATATTTAGAGTTTTTTTTTATCAAAAATTATATTACAAGAATCTGAAAGTGGACTAACAAACTACAGTGAGTTTTGTATAACAGAATTTTTGAGGCGTTATATTAATTTGTAAGTTTTTTTGAATGAAAAGTGGATTTTTATTTCTTTTTTAATTCTATTTACTTTAAAAACGTGAAATTTTATTAATACGCAACAAATCACCACTGAAAAATAATTGAAACACAACAGTTGCGTTTACAGAACGTGGTTTATGTATTATTCTGTTCTACACAGTCAACTGTTGCGTACTAGGAAAGTGTTCAATTTTTTGAGGTCCTACCCAGAATCTTTGAGAGGGAATTTTAATTAATTTACTTTTTTGAATAAGTTTGAAAACAAAAATGAGTGTTTCTTGCAGTTTTTATTTTATTTAATCTATTTCAAAAACCTGAAATTGTGTTAATACGCAACAAATCACTTTGTAGAATAGGTTTTGTTTTTCTATTTTTATTAGAGATTACAAAAAGTTTCAGTAAAAACATTTTTTTGAAATTCGAAGATTGTAATTTACCTAACAATTGCGTTTATAGAACATGGTTTATGTATTCTTCTATTCTACACAGTTAACTGTTGCATACTAGGAAAGTGTACATTCAATTTTTTGACAGAATTTTGCTTTTTTTCAGTTTTTTTGAATAATTTTAGAATGAAAATTTAGTTTTTCAGGTTTTATTGTATTTAATTCTATTTCAAAAACCTGAATATGTATTAATACGCAACCACAGAAAGTTTGAGTATAAAGTGATTTTTTGAGACTTTTAGTTAAATACAAGGTGTGTCAGAACTCGCCCCTTAGAGAAAAATTTCGAGTAAGATATCAGGAACATGGAAAAAATGTTTAAAATTATTTAATTTTTTAATAACATTAAACAAAGTTATAATTTAGGATACAGCTTTCTTTAATAGCCTGTAGCAAAAAAACTTGGAAAATTATTTTTGCAGCAGAAATAAATACGAGTCAAAGAGCAAAATTTAAACTCTCATAACTTCGAAATTTTTATAGATAAAATTTTTAAAACATTTTTCCCATGTTCCTGTTATCTTACCTCACATGGCAGTTTTCTCGGGGCGCGAGTTCTGGCGCATTCTGTATAAACTGAAAAATAATTGACACATATTTTGCGTTTAAAGAACGTTTTGTTTTTCATTTTTCTTGTTTGAAACATTCTATTTACTAGGAAAATGTTTACTATGTTCAATTTTTTGACGTTTTTAAAACTGCAATAAAGTGAAATAACAATGTTCTAATAAAGTTTACTGTGTTGCTTTTTAATATACTGATATTTGTTTAAAAATACATTAAAAGTTTTACCAATTTAAATTTATTATTTAATCTGAATTTGTTTCGACTTTTTTGCAAATTTGCATTCCGGTTTAATTTATAGATGGCGGTTCTTTTTCGGAGAATTAATATGATTATTAATTTTGCTTTCTTATTCTAAAAGTGTGGCATTTTTTATTGAGTTTTCTTGCAAAACACTGAAATTTTAGCGATACGCAACGGTTGCACTTGCAGAATAAGTTTATCACAAAAAAACTGTTACATACGGTGTGTTTCCAAAAATCCGGAATATTAATTGAGAAAAGTTTTTTACAGTTTTCTGCTCAAGTAATGTTATTCTAATCGCTTTTTTATATAATTGCGAAGATAAATCATCGAATACATTTAATTTTGTTGAAAATTAGTCGTGGCGAATTAGTCACGCGAAGTTTTACGTGAATAAATCATTAAATTATGAAAAAAAGACAAAACTAAAATGAGATCCGTTTCCGCGTCAACATCACGAATATATTTAAACATTCAAATTTGGAACACTTTATTTTATCTCATATTATCTAATTTCACTTTATTTTCCCATTATTATGTTTCGTTTGAAGTGGTGTTTTGTGGGTCAAGTCGCTTAAAACCCGATTTTACTTTTCCATATTTGGACTTGGTTTTACTAATTACGATTTATAGTGAAAATTTAAGTGCAAAATGCGTTTTAATTTAAAGCATGTTTTTATTATGATTAGTAACTCGTTTATTTCTCCTGAAATTGCACGTTTATGGATTTTATAGGCAGTGAAATTTTATCTCAGTCATTCCGTTCGAGCGATTTCAGTTATCACGAGTTTGAAAAAAAAAGTTTTAATTTGTTTGGTGTCATCGTTACCGTCCCGATTCTCGTCCATTGGATAAAAAAGAAGAGTGACAGAACGAGAGAGAGCAAAGTCCGGGCAATTAAACATTTTTAGAGTCACACCGCGAGTCTCTAATAAATATTTATGGCATTGTTTAAGTTATTGTTCTGTTCATATTAGGGCGTGTCCATAAGTTTCAAATGTTTCATTACTAACGTTTATTACATCCTATACACGGGATTTCAACGTTGTTTGACCTGCTTTAACTCCGAATAAATGAAACATATTCATAAAGTGTGACGATGCCTTCACGTCTCATCATTTGTCACCTCGGAATACAGAGAGAAAAATCGACGATTTGCGTAACAATGAGCAAAAACACTCGAGATCCAGGTCAGCACGAGTTTTTGACAATTTATTCACGTGGTCGATGATTTATTGCAATTTCTAGCTTCAAGACTTTCTTCGATTCGAAACGGATCGGTTAATTGTTTTTCGGGAAATTTTATGTTTACGACTGTTCAGAGAAATTTTATTTTATTTCATCCTGCTTTTCGTTACAGGGATGTCTGGATGTTGGCTACAATGGCTACAGTTACTTCCGGCCTTCTCTCTCCAAATTCGTATGGCCTAAATCCAGGTAATTCAATTTTTCACCAAAAAACATAACTTTTCTTCTGAAATTTTAACCGTTGCGTTTCACTAACACAAGACACAACTACAACTTTACATGACGTTCATTTTAGCGCTCAAATCATGAGTTTGGGAAAAATAAATGTCACGAATTGTATTCAACTGTGCTTATTATTTATATCCTTGTTATGGCTTTTGAATGTAATAGAAATAAATTAAATGTTGAAACAATTGAGACATTGTTGGAATCTTTTGTGAACTATTGAGATGTTCAAAGTTCCGACAAGGAATTTTTGTACCACCTTCAAGACGTTTAAAAATAAACTGAGTTTTTTGTTATAAACAAGTAGCTTTAACAATAATTTGGAAAAGAAAGTCATTCACCAAAAAACAGAGGAAAAAAAATGAAAATTTGATGATTTGAAAAGAAAATAGTAATAAAGACGACAAAACATGTTCACTATCTTTGATCACTTTCCATATACTTTATGTCTTTATTTTTTGTATGTAGGTTTTTATTTTATCACTTATTTATTGGTTTACTTATTTGTTTATTTTTCGTGATTTTTTTATTATTTTTGTTTGTTCTCTTATTGGAATACTTATGAATTCTGTTGAACAATAAAGCATTATTTTTATAACGTAGCTTTATTGATATTTGTAGTTTCAATTTTGTATTCTTCTCGTGCAGATAGCGATGACAGAACAATAAATCTAATCATTATGTAAAGAGAGCGTATAGCGGAGACTTTTTTCAAAACTTGCGCGATTTTTTAATAAAATTGCAATAAAAATACAACACCGGAAACAAGTGTTTCTAGATACGCTTTGTTGAAATTGTAATTCGAACAATTTTTGTACTACAATCAGTAATCAACAAATCAAAAAACAACTCAAGATATTTCTTCAAAACTTGCAATTTTTTTTTATTTTTAACTTTGAGAGAAAAAATAAAAAAGAATGAAGATTATTGATTAAAAGGAGAGAAATAGGAGAAAGTAGGAAGAAATAAAATAAGCAAAAAATTACTGTTAAAATATATGATGATGACAATTTGACAAGAAAACAGTAAAAGGAAAGTAAAAAAAAAAGAAAAAAGTGTTGTCTACCTTCGAGGCTAGATGATGTAGCTTCATTGAAATTGTAGTTTGAATTTTGTATACTTCTAATGCGATTAGCGATGACAGAACAATAAATCTAAGCATTATTTAAACAGAGCGTAGCGGAAAATTGTCCCAAATCTTTCAATAAGTATTTTTTAATAAAAAGATGACAAAAATATAACATTGGAAAAGGTGTTTGTAGATACCTATGCTTTGTTGAAATTGTAGTTCGAACTATTTTTTAGTCCAATCAATATTCGGATTACAAAAAAAAAACAGATTCAATAGATTTTTTTTTATATTTGCAAATAATTTCTATACTTTTATTAAAGTTTCGAATATTGCAAGATTGTAAGAACAATGGAGAAAGTAGAAAGAGATAAAAAAATTATTGTTAAATTTTTAAAAAAACATGTAGCGTTAACAATAATTTGTAAAAATGAATATTAAAATATAGAGAAAAATGAAAACAGAACAAAAGAAAAATTAATATGATGGTAATTTGAAAAGAAAATAGTAAAAGTAAAGCAAAAAAAGACAACAAAACGTGTTCACTACTCTTGAGGCTAGATAATGTCGCTTTATTGAAATTGTAGTTCGAATTTTGTGTTTTTCTGGTACGATTAGTGATGGCAGAATAATACTTACTATTTAAACTGAGCGTTTCCTAAGTTTGCAATATTTTTTTCATAATAAGACGACAAGAATATAACACCGGAATAGACTTATTCTAACACCGAAATAGAAAAAAAGTATTTGTAGATACGCTTTGTTTAAATTGTACTTAATTCGAACTATTTTTGTGTTACGGCTTGAAACTTGAAAAAAATGAGCTTAGTAAGTAAACAGTAAGGTAAAAATGTGAAAATATGATTATCAAAACAAAATACAACGTGTTGCCTAGTCCTTATTGAAATTATTATTTTCTATGCCGCTATATTCTTTTTGAACCAGAGAGTTCTGTCAATAAGTGGGAGCTGTCAATCTTATAAAGTATCATTCCTATTTTTTTAAAGCGGCATTTTTTATTTTACTTGAAAAATCCATAGGCAACTAGATGAAATTCAAGAGATTCTAGCAAGACTTTTCTCAAAGCTAGAAAATATTTTTTTTCAAAAATGTATGAAAATAGGACAAAAGTGAATAAAGTTAAAATATAATTAAAAAGAAATATAAAAAGAGGAATAACCAAATTAAAATAATAATAATAATAAGACTTGGGAGCAAAAATCAGACGAAAATCAAGAAATATAGAATTTGGATACAATTATGGAAATAAAAAAAAATAAAACAGTTCTAAAAAAAAGAAAATGAGGTAAGATTATGTAAAACAAACTAAAACAACATGAACAGGAATAGCAAATCTAACGAGGAGTATAATAAATGCAAGAACATGAAACGAATGTAGTAATGTAGAAAAAAAGTAAAACAAAATTTGAAAATAAAAAAGTGAATCATGGAAAAACCCCCGAAATTCATTAAAATCTATTGTCATACAAATGAAGAAGATGATTTAATAAAAAAAAAGGTTTTGAATAAACGGATTTCAGTCTAGACACATGATGCATTCTGTACTAAACCGGAATCGGAGCAGTTGCTTTCATTCTGGGTACAATAATCTTCATCTGAAATACCCGAATCATTCCCCTTGTGCATTAAAAATTCGAAACAATTGCCGAAAGCACGTCGTCGTCCATATGGGAAATGTGAAGAAGAAGAAGAAAAAAAAAGTCTGCGTCCTCCCGATTCCGAGAAGCGAAAATTTTAATTGTGAGTAGCGGCGGCGGACGGATTCCTTCGACTTTTTACCGGATTTCGTAAAACCGTCACGTTCTCTCGTATTCATTTAGAGAAATATTTGGGTAAAAACTTACGCCAGACCAACGTGAATTTTTGACAGCGACCAAAAAACAAATTGGGCGATGAGGGCACGACTGAAACCGGCCGCGAGACTCTCTTCTTCTTCTTCTTCTTCGGCTCTGATGTGTTTGCACATACTTTTAACATTATTTATCTACAAGACGTTAACCAAATGTTATTTAATACACGCTTTTTCGATCGACAACGGTATTTTCAATGTCGATTGTTTGAATTTTAAATCCAGAGTGTGATTCATTCAATTTTTTCGACAGCAACTATACTCTTCGAGGAATTCGATGTAATTAATTACAAATAATACACTTCATTATGCATGGAACAGTGTGTTTTTCAATTCAATAACAAATTAAAGGCACGCCATTATTGGCAAATCCTCTTTCACCTTTGCACACAAAAGGTATTTTTTGAAAGTTTGCTTTATATTCGAGATTGCTTCACGTTTTAAGTCACTCGAAATGGACTTATTTTACACATTTCTGTTATTTATCACACCTTTTTTCCGACTCCTAATTACCTTGTATCAGTATTCCATTTTAAAACATGAATGATTTATTGTTAATTAACTTGTCAGAGCTTTACAAAAATACATTTTTCAACCAAAAGCTAATGTTTTCTTGTGAGGGCCGATTATTATGCAAAGAGGTCGATTCGGTAAAGGCAAAATGTGCATTAATAGAAAACTAGTTTTGTGACTTTTGTGTAATTTTTTTAATATTCAATTGTTTATTTATGATTTCTGAATGTGCTGATTCAATTTGAACATAATTAGTACTATTTTTGAACCTGTAACTGCTATTGTTTTAATAAGCTTTAAAAAGAATTACTTAATTATTATTAATTACTTAATTGGCACTCTTAGTTTATTTATTAAATTTAGTCTTATTTTTTGTATTTATTTTGAAGTGAAATAAAGATTTTTTATAATGAAAGGCTTTTTAATACAGAAATTCCAATATATTTTGTTCTTTTGTCCCAAAAATCACTTATACACTATTAAAAATGAATAAAAAACTGTAAAGAAAAGTAGTGATTTTTTTATAACAGGCAAAAATACCAAAATGCAAAGAAAAAGTTGCTGAAGAAAAAGGGAAAAGGGAAAAAATTTGAATTAAGTAGGAAGATGAAAAAATGTTAAAAGTTTATAAAAAAAAGATAAAAAGTTGCGTAAAGTATAAAAAAATATTGTAAAATATTTGCAAAAGTAGTAAAAACCGTGACATTAGTAAAGGTTGTATCTAGGGCAACGAGTAGATTTTTCATATACTTATAAAATGTATGAAAACACAATTTTCATGTTTTGCAATATTTTTTAATAAAATGGAGATAAAAATACAACACCGGATAAAAGCGTTTATAGGTATGCTTTGTTGAAATTGTAATTCGAACAATTTTTGTATTGCAATCAACTAAACACAAAGCAAATAAAGAAATTTGCAAAGATTTCTATATTTTAAATTTTGAGAGAAAATAAGAAAAAAATGGAAAATC
>NW_025401041.1:3740806-3816813 GCF_015345945.1 Tribolium madens
AGGAGATAATAAAGAAACTTGCAAAGATTTCTATATTTTAAATTTTGAGAGAAAATAAGAAAAAAATTGAAAACTCTTATTATTGATTATTGATTAAAAGAAAAGTAATAGGAGAAAGTTGGAAAAAATTTTAAAAAGTAAAAAATTTAACAATAATATATAAAGTCAGTTATCGAAATGCAGAGGAAAAAGTTAATGAAAAATGAGGAGAAGACAAAAGAACCACGGAGCAAAGAAAAAAGAAATATTTAATATGATAATGATAATTTGAGAAGAAAATAGTAAAAGTAAAGCAGCAAAAGACTACAAAAGGTGTTCACTACCCTCGACCCTATAGATTTTTGAAATTGTAATTCAAATTTTGTGATGCGATTAGCGATGACAGAATTTATAAAACTAATCATTATTTAAACAGATCGGAAACTTTTTTCAAAGCTTAATAAAAAGATGACATAGAAAAATACGCTTTGTTGAAATGGTAGTTCCAACTACTTTTGTAGCGCAATCAGAAATCATAAAACTCACAAATTTAACAGCAAGAAAATATTTAAAACTTGCAAATTTTTTGTATTAAGATTGTAAAAAAAGAGGAGAAAATAAGAGAGAATAAGGAAACGAAAAACACAATTTTCATGTTTTTGTCATTTATAATTTCAAGTTGTCAATAATTGTTTATTGTTTTATGAACTGGCAATTTATTTATTAAGTGAGACAAACACCGACATTGAGAACAGTAAGTACAGGATATGAAACAATTTATTTGCAAGCGATTTTTGAACTGGCAACTTGTTGTATTGCATGAAAAATTTGAAAAATGAACTCTGGTTGAACTATGAATTGAGATAATTTAACTAATTAACTAGTTTGCTTACGACAATCGACGTTTCTTGAAATTGTTTTTATGGAATTGGCTCTTATAGTCATAACGAGAAAAACACCGAATAATGAACAAAAGTTTAAAAGTACGATTTTTGAACTGGCAAACCTTTAATATTATGAATGAACAATATAGTTAACGTTTAACTTAGAAAACTAATTTGCTCACGGCAAACGGAAAACAAAGAAATATATACTAAAGCTAGAATATCAAATGTTTGAGAGTGAAATGAATGCTATTTGTGAACCGGCAAGTTGTTTATTCGGTAAATTTGAAACCGGCAACTGGCAAATTATTGCTCAATGAGAAAAAAACTAAATCGGAACGTCAGAGCAATTGAAAATTGATTGTCGTGTTTGAAGAGGAAATTTTTTAGGACGCAAATTCTCGCTGGAATGTTGTTAATAACACAAATTGAAGTGGCATTTTTGATTGATTTTTTTTGTAGATTGCTTTTTAAAATTTCTCATCTTTGTCATTTTCACACATTTCTTGTAAATCCCAATTAATCACCATCTAATAATAGAGTCCTCTTCACGCAATCCGCACAAAATTTAAGCTCATTTTAATTACTTAATTTAATTAATTAACTGGTGCGACTGGTTCTATCGAAGCTTGAATTTTAATAGGTTTCAGTAGCGTGGTTATCTCATCATAATTTTCCTTCCACCCATCTGTGTTTTTTTATGTAAATTGCATTTTTATTGCCTTTCTTCAACTCTGTTACAGACCAAGTGGCGGCCAAAATGACCGCCGAAAACGACACCTACGACCGGTACCACACTAGCCAGGTCTTCAGCAATTCCGCGGCCAATTCGAGCGACTCCGAACCGGAAACCTATCCGACCAGTTCGCCGAAAGCTTCCGATCAACCAAAACGCAACAAAAGGAAGAATTTTAAACCGCGATGTTCGAATGTTTCGTATCCGGAGACGCCGGAAACCGCCCTCAATTTGGGCGAATTTGCCACCAATGATAATATTAATAACAATGTTAGACGAAGGAAGACGCTGGCGACGAGGAGGGTCGTCGTTGATGCCAAATACTCGCCAATGGATTTGAGCAAAACGAACGATAGCGAAAATTCGAATAATAGCGATACGGATGAGTATAATGACGACGAAGCGGAGAGTAAAATTCCGTCGAGTTTTTCGATACATACATTGGCAAAACCGCACGTTTCGGAAGCCGGAGGACAGCATCAGGGACAGATTAGTGACATGAGGGAGTACGCGATGAATACGATGAGGGAACTGTTGGGGATTTATGGACTTACGTCGGAAGTCGCCGAGAGCATATCGAGGCAGCTGCCCATCGCGGCCTTCAGCACCGGTAAGGCCATTTTTGTTACCGCTTGAATTGGCAACATTATAAAACTTTACCAAAAACGCTGATTCTTGAATTTTGTACTTTTAAACAGAGTGAACTGTGATAAACTGGCAGAATTTGCCAACAAAACTAAAATATTGGTTTGAATTGGCAGGCAATAAATTGGCAATATTGTAGAATAGCTTGCAAACTGTGCTGTTTAAAAAAAAGACTGTTTTTGAACTGATAAACTGGTAATCTGTCTTTTATGAAATCAAATTTTAAGCCAGAAAATTTAACTGAATTGTGGTTTAATTGAACCGTTTGAACTGAAGTGGCATTAGCTGGGATAATTGTTATAAATTACTAGATTTTTATTTATTTGTTAAACAAAAAAATTAAATTCTGATATCTAAAATGTCTTGTTGTGAATTATGAGAATGAACTGGCAAATGGTTTATTAAATTAAAATTTAAGTAAACAATTTGATTTTTTGTTTGAACTGGCAGTAATTATAAAAATTGACAATAAATTTGAACTTCTACTGTTTGAAATGTCAGATTTTGTTAATAATTGAAAAATTTTGAAAGATAAATAGAGATTAATTTTAAAAATGTTGAGCTGGCAACGAACATTTATTATATCAACTGTCAAAGTCTGTCAAGTCAAATTTAACACAGGCAAGTTGGCATATTTTAATTTTTGAAATGACAACTACAGAGTTATTTTTAAATTTAATTAAAATTGTAGCTACTGTTTGAATTGTCAATAAACTAGTAAAGCTTTTTTAAATATGAAATTGGAAGTTTTTTATTGAGGAATTTAAAAACCAGAATTAACTATGAAACAAATACTTATTTTGAGGCATTTTTGAAGTGGCATCTAGTATAGTATAGCAATTATTATTGTTGTTATAGCTTCTAAACCTACAAATATTTATTGTGAAGCATTTTTGAACTGGCAACTAATAGTACAGCTGTTATTATTGTGATAGCTGCTAAACCTGAACTATACAAGACAGGTAAGTTGGCATATTTTGATTTTTGTCGTTTGAACTGTCTAGGACCTTGTAAAGGTTTTTATTAATTGAGCAATTAAGAAATTTTTGAACTGGCATGTGAGTAAGTTTTTAAAAAATTGACTGGCAACTTAGAAATTTTTTTTAGTAATTAGCAAAAACGTTTGATTTTTGAGCACATTGTTATTTCAACATATGTATAATAAGAGGAAATTTTTGGTGAAGTGGTAACAAAAACCGTAATCACGTTTTTTATTGTTATAGAATGTAACATCTGAATCATCAATCTTTATTTAAATGTTATTTCGTTTCGTTGTTGCGTAATATTGGATTTATAAGAAATATTTCTATTTTTCGAGGCTAACAAAGACGTGACCCGGTGGTTTATTGATTGACAGTAATCAAAAGCGTCCGACCACTTCATCCTTTTGTTGGGCAAAAGGGTGGCCTCAAAAAGGGTCGTAATCGTCTTCTCGAGTTTAGTAAAAAAATAAGGGAAATTAGTTCCGTTCGATTAACCCTAACGGAAGCTCGCCCATCGAAAGTCACTCGGCTTCAGCTCTGGAAATTCCGGCATCCACTCCTTCACCATGTGTTTGCATGTCATTCGATATTGCTCCATCTGGTTCAATTTAATTCACAATGACGGATTTCTGCCTTACATAATTTGAATTGTATTTGACCCAGATCGTTGTATTATTTTTTTTTTGGGAAAATTTGTGTATTTTTCGCGTCAAGTTTACAGTTATCCTCGACGTTTATTTAACTGTTGTTTATTCCGAAATTTGGCACGTTTGAAGTAGCAATTGACGTTTTCCGGTAGCCGTGATTGCGTCTAATTTGAATAATTTCGAGAGAAAAGAACAAATAAAAGAGGAACGAGGCGAGAAAGAGATAACACGACGTATAAAATCAACACATGTGTGAAGATAGTGAGTGTCTGTATTTTAATTCATTTTATGTTTTTCATCTATGACCGAGCACATTGTGGATAATATTTCTCATATTCGAGGCTAAAGTAAACAACTTATTAACACTACGAAGCAATTTAATGGGCGTTACTTTTGACGTTAAGTCTGTTTTCCATCAAAAAACCACTTGAATAGTCTCCACGACGATAAACACCACTTGACGAGAGGCAAAAAAAAAACGAACGAAGAGAGAAAAAATACGTACACAGACATACCATACATGAGTTTAGAAAGTTTTTAGGAATAATTCCGATATCTTAATAATTAATTTCGAGTTCGTTCACATCTCTGTCTCTCTTTCGCCGAGAGGAAGTGAAAAAATAACACCGATTCGGGCAAATTCTTTGTCGCTTCCAGCATCAGAATCCGGTTGATGATGGGACTCCCGTTTGGTTAAATTGTTGATTGACGCTCTTTTTTTTTTCACCTTGCTGAGAGGCCGCTGGATGATAATCTAGGTTTTGAACTAGCAATTTAGGAGCGTTTCAGATAATCAACAACGCAAACAAAACCAGGAAAATATTTACCAGTTTAAAAAACCGTTTCAGAAAAGACAAAATCAGGCATTTATGAACTGGCACTGCCAGTTTATGTTCCAGTAAAAATCTTTAAAATTGCATCATTGCTATTTGCAAACACAAATTTGAACTCTATTGTTCTTAAGTTTGTAAGTTTATTTAGGATAATAATCAAAGCAGTTTGGGATATTTTTATTTTTTTGAACTGTCATGTTTTTATATTTGTTTCTATGTTTGGAAATTTTAAGCTTGTTAAGCTAGTTTTTTGGTCACAACTTTTGAATTTAAAGATTATTGACTATGATTAAGCTATTTTTGAAGTGGCAAGTCGGCTAGTATTTGCCTCTGTTAAATTTTTGAACAACAAATTACAACGATGAACCGAAAAAACCGAACAAATTTGAGTATTCAGAAATGTGGAAAAGATTTTGAAAAGAAGTTTGAATTGGCAAATTAGATATTGGAAGTTTTTTCTTTTATTACTCCCAAACGTAGTAGAAAACTTTTGAACTGTTTAATTAAATTGGTAAACAGGTTTTTGAACAGTTTTAAACTAGTAAACGAGTTTTTTTCTAATAGAAAAACACAGTCAGATAGGAAATCAAACAGAGCTCATCATATTTATGCCAATTTTGAACTGGCAAGTTTCAAGATTTTATTAAATTTACTTGGTAGTTCATAATATTGGTAAAATATTACTTAA
The DNA here is from genome assembly GCF_015345945.1 of Tribolium madens. Classification (NCBI taxonomy): domain Eukaryota; kingdom Metazoa; phylum Arthropoda; class Insecta; order Coleoptera; family Tenebrionidae; genus Tribolium; species Tribolium madens. The sequence goes on from NW_025401041.1 coordinate 3,746,202, forward strand.
AAATGAGAATAACTACTTAAACTAAATTCCAACGGGTGTGTCACTTTTTTTGAAGTGGCAGTAGCAGATTATATGATGAAAAGTTAATTAGTTTAATGAAAAATAATGTTTTCTTTATTTATTTTTTTTTGTTAAACATAGTTTATAATATTAGTAAAATATAACAGCAAAAATGATAATAGCTACTTTTGAAGTGGTAGTAGAAAATTATATGATGAAAAATTAATAAATTCACTGAAAAACTGTGTTTTTTTAATATTTTATATTCTGCAAACATGCTACTAGCTACTTTTGAACTCATTTTGAACTTAGTTTTGACAGTTGTGCCACCTTTTTTGAAATGGCAATAACAGATTAGGTATATGACGAAAAATTAATTAATTTTTTATGTTACTGCAAAATGGTAATAGCCACTTTTGAACTAAGATTCGACGGGTGTGCCACTTATTTTTAAGTAGCAGTGGAAGATTTTTTAATGAAAAGTTAATTAATTTAATGAAAAACACCGTTTTCTTTATTTTTTCTTTCGGTTATTAAATATTGTTTATATTATTGGCAAAATATTACTGTAAAATGATAATAGCTACTTTTGAACTTGGTTTTGACGGTTGTGCTATCTTTTTTTGAAGTGGCAATAGAAGATTATATGATGAAAAATTAATTCATTTACTGCAAAAATGATAAGAGCTACTTTTGAACCTAGTTTTGACAATTGTGCCACTTTTTTGAAGTGGTAATAGGATTAAATGATGAAAAGTTTGTTAATTAGTACAATGCAAATGAGTGTTTTCTTTTGAGTGTTTGTTACAATAAAGGTCTTAAAAACTGTCCTCAATCGATTATTGAATAAAAATGCTGGACCCCACCCTCGACAATTACCGATAAATTAACAATAACACAACGAAACAATTCAAATATTTCATTCGGTCGTTGTGATTTATCGTTCCGGCGAGGTTTTCTATAAATCGCAACCAGCGCTACCACGAGACTGAAACATATTACCATGATCTAATGTTTCAATACAGCACTTTATATTATTCTTACACAATACCAGCTTGGACTTTATTATCCTTCGCACAAACCGGGTTTGAAGTAAAAAATCGTCGACCCACGACCATTTACCACATATTAAGGGAAATCACCCAAAAAAAATATTCACGCGACCCTCGAACCGTTTTTTTTGTAAGCAACCCCTCAAGGGTTGAAAGATGATACCGGGATTAGTAAATGATGTTGTTACCTCCCGTTAAAGACCATGAGAAAATTTGGGGTTAAACGTATTATCCTTGGTAAATTGTGCAATTTTTCAACGTTTAAGGGTAAAAAATGGGTATCTGGATGTCTTTGTCATCCTTTTATTGTCCTTGCACGGGAGGGAGTTAAGCCGAAACCGATATGCGGACTGTGTGAAATTTTTTCCCCCTTATTAAGACACTCGAAGGGTGGCGAAGAAAAAAACGGCGATTTTTTTAAGTACCTCGAGGGGATTTTACTTTAATCGTATTCAAAAATTCACAGTTAGATAAAAATGGCCAAAAAATTTTTAATTGGATACAGAGTGACCATTTCTCTTCTAATTTACCTTAATTTGAATAATTGACCACATTCTTGGACCGAATTTCGTAAAACATTGGAAGTTTCCGCGACACTAAACGTTAAATTACAATTTTTCATTGTTTGAAACGGTAAACGATCAATTGCATAATACGCAATTTGCCGATTATGTATAATAGATATACACATGTTTTCGTTATGAATTTCAAATTAATTATGAGGTAAGAGGCTTGTTTGAACAGGCAAACAAGTTCGTCGATTTTTTTACGTCGACATAAAATACGGTTAATCGCTTCATTTATTAGACGAGACGACGGTTGAATTGACAAATAAATTTACAAATGATGCGAGCCTCAATTCCTACAACAGGTAAATTATTTCGGGTTAAAACATTACCAAACCACTCATTTTAACATCAGGTAGACACAAAATTGTAATTTTCCGCGTTTATACCACCTCATGATGACAATGGAACCTAATTTAAAACGTTTCCTTGTTTTTAATTAAAATCTACAATTCCGGTGTAGACTCTTCGACATTCAAATGTTGCAAGCAAAACGGCAATTTGTACGGGCAAATTTCTTAATGCTTAATTTGAACTATAACTTTCTGTTTAATACTTTGTGAACTGGCAAATGTGGTTATTTATGCCAATTTATGATAATACTTTGAACTTTAAGTTTACCTAAGGTTCAATCATTTTGTAAACTGGCAAATGCTGTTTTGAACTGGCAACTTTATAAACTGGCAAATTTTACCCAAATTATGATATTATGTTAATGCTACTTTCTTGATGATTAATTTGAACTGTAACTTTACTGTTTAATACTTTTGTGAACTGGCAAATGTGGTTATGAACTGGCAGATCTTGTCCCAATTTATGATAATACTGCTTTTTTAATGCTTTCTTTGAACTTTAAGTTTACTGTTCAATTCATTTGTGAACTGGCAAATACGGTTTTGAAATGGCAATTTTATAAACTGGAATCTTTTACCTAAATCATGATATCGTGATAATACTACTTTCTTAATGCTTAATTTGAACTATAACTTTACAGGAATTTGCAAATGTGGTTATGAACTGGCAGTTTTTATGCCAATTTTTGATACCTAATACTACTTTCTTAATACTTCCTTTGAACTCTAAGTTTACCTACTGTTCAATTCATTTCTGAAGTGGCAAATACGGTTTTCAAAAGGCAATTCTATAAACTATAAATTTTTACCCAAATTATGATATTGTGATAATACTGCTTTCTTAATGCTTTCTTTGAACTTTAAGTTTACCTTCTGTTCAATCATTTGTGAACTGGCAAATACGGTTTTGAACTTACCCAAATTATGATATTGTGATAATACTGCTTTTTTAATGTTTAATTGACTGTAATTTTACTGTTTTACTTTTGTGAACTGGCATTATTTTTTATTAGTAAAAGTAAGATGTTATTGTATCGGATCTCTGAAACTGTTTGTCGTTTCAAAACGGTAAAAATCTACAATTTGCCAAAGAAAAGTAATTTTGCAGTTTTATTGAAACATAAATTACCAAATGATTTGTTAATTAAATCAGTTTATGCATTTATAATTTTTCTATTAATTCTTAAATTGGTAAATCAGTTCATAATACTTAAACGTTTACAAGTTTAAGAACCTGTAAATTCTTTTATCAAATTAGTCATGTTTATTTTATTTTTTTGCTGATGCTGTATTTGAGTGAAGAAGTAAAAAAACGAAAAAAAAAAAACATAATTTTAAAATATTTGACTCTGTTTAGTTCTCTGTTTATTGTAAAACAATAGGAAAGAAGAAGTTGAAATCGTCGAAACCGCTGAATAGTGACTAAAAATAGTAAAATTAATTAAAAATCTTGAAAGGAACAATGACAGGAAGTGGCCGCCGAAAATATTCATTCACCAAAATGTAATATTTGGAAAAGTGTCTAATTTATGGAACCCACCGATCATTGTCATTTTTTTGTGATATTCAAATGGAACAAACCACTCCTCAAGGCTCCTGTTCTTATCTTCCCAATCGTCCAACTTTCTTCCTTTCTATTGTCAATTTAAATTTATGAAATCCAAGGCGATTGGTGATTCCTAATTGAAATTTGTTGGTCGTCGTCGTGTCACCGAGAAACCTGTGAAGGCAATAAAAACATCTCCCGGCAATAAAACAATATTTACAGTAAAAATATGACTAGATGAAGCCGAAAAAAAATGATAATAAATGCCGGTTATGTGTGCACAGCTGCAACACATGTCTTGTAATTTAAAAGTCGATGAAAATTTTTCAATTGTTGGAACTTATTATTGCCAAAAGTTAATATCTTTAGTGACTAGGTAAAAATTCCATTTCATCTACGTCATTCGATATTCAAATGTCTAATTATTCAAACGAATATGGCACCAGCTGTCTCTTTCTGGTACACAGGGGTCATGACGTTTCCGTCTTTGTTCAACCAGCGAAACAGATAGCATCTCATTTATGATAAATTGAAAATGTGTTCTTTAATAATACCAACCAAAGGTACGGTCGAGTCGGCGGTGGAACAGTTGAAAATCGGGTTTCTGGCCGCAGCTAACTAGACTTTTAGATCGAATTGTGATTTACATCACAAAGACAAACCTTTTCTTTAATTTCGTGTAATTTCTCAAAACGATCGATAAATTATAACAGTCGAGATTTATTAAAGTCGTCTAGGAATTAGCCCAGAGCAGGTCCGTAACGGTTCCAAAAATTATATTATAATGTATAATTACCTCGCTTTTTTCGCGCTGACGTAGATCGAAAATTACTCACAAAACGAGATAATTTTCTTACATTTCTGTGTTTTTTAACGGTAATCTTAGGAGTGGTTCGCATTTTTCTCGTATAATTATTATATGCTCCGTGTAATTTTCGGTGAATATCAATTTTTTACATCAAGCTTAGGAATTTTTACTTTTATGCTTCGTTTTGATTAAAAATTATTTGTGGAGGAGCTCGAAAAAAAATGAAGTGAGAGACATGCAGTGAGAGTTACGACCCTCTTCTTCGCTTCAAATCCAACAGGCCGTTCACTAAAATTAAATGTCTCGAGCTATATTTAAAAGCATCCAGCAGGTGTTACCGGGAACAATTACGAATTTCTTTAAAAACCATAAACTTAAACTGGCAAATTTAACGTAAAATTAGAAATTTGAGTGTAATTCATCAAAACCTGGTTTTAGTTTAATTTGAACTACCGTTCATGAACTGGCAAATATTTGTTGTTAGAAGTATTTAAAAACGTACAAGAAAAACAATGAAGACATTTTGCTCTACTTTGTTTTCAATTTCAATTTAATCTGGAAACTCCTGGGGAATAAGTGAATGTGACAATTTAGTGAGATTTACCGACTGTATGTACAAACAAAGTTGAACTGACAATTTACCGTTCAACAATTTCATAAACTGGCAATTTTTTCGCAAATTTATGATAAAGCCTTTTTTTAATTATTAATTGAAATTTATTTGAATTTAAACTGTATCAGTTTACGGTTCAATATTTTCATGAACTGGCAAATTCGGTTTATTTTAAGCCAATTTGTTTTTGTTTAATAGAGAGATATAAAAAAAACACACAAGTAAAACAAAAAAAGGACATTTTACACTACTTTATTTTCAATTTGCTGTTCAGTGATTGCATAAAGTGGCAAATTTGACTAAAAAAATAATAAGAAAATTACATCACAATTGGGATTCTATAGTTAAAATTTTGATTTTATTACTTGAATTTGAACTTCAACATTTCAATAAACTCACAAATTTTGACAACACATTTAAGTCGTTTCAGTTTTGTCTAAGAAATTAGCAATGTTTATTTTATACAAAGAATTTAAGTATTTCGGCTGAAAAAAAAACAATTGCAAAGTGGTAAACATTAAAATTTGCAAGGCTTTTTGTTTGTTTGTAAGTAAAAAAATCCTATTGACCATCTGGTTTGCAATTTCTTGTGAAATAGTGTTCGTAATTGATGAAAATGTCTCGATCGGCGAGGGGGCGCATATTTGTGGCCGTCTCGTGTTGTGTTCGTATCGATTAAAAATTAAAAAAAGTAAAAAACTCGTCGACTCGAATAAGAATGCAAAGTCAAATCATTTATCATTGTGTGTGCTGGAAACAAATGAATTTTCCTCGGCCAGCTTTGATTATAAGTGGATAGTGGGAAGGAGACGGCTTACCATCTGAAGGAGATACAAACAGAAGCCTTTCGGTAAAGAAATAAAAGAAAGACTCGGGGGGGCTCGAAATAGAATCGGTCTCTCGATGATTAATATACAAAACACAATACAGTCGCGCGGGGTTAAAAAACACACACCGAAAAAATGTAAAAAAGTTCAAGCCCCAAAAGTACGAGTGTGTGGAAAAAGAAACGAAATTAATGAATAAATAAGCTATTTATTATCGGCCAACGAAATTTAAAACGAATGGTCCGACGTAAACCGTACCATTAATTATAAACCACTTGAAAAAAATTACGATGGGTACACTGTAGGGTTAATTGATGGTATTAAAAATCGTGATTTGGCACTTTGAGAACGCGCCAAATTCAAATTTCCAGTCGTGCCAACCGAATTTTTCTCCCGCATACCCTTTTATTAATATTAATGATTTGAATTGCAGAGTCAACATGAGATTTCAATAAGTAATGCCTGTAATAAGAGATGAAGAATTTATAAAACGCCGTATTGTGTTCGGTACAATATGAATACGAAATTACCTGTTTTCATATTTTTAATATCAAAACACAATTGAATGCTGGCTGTTATGTATGCACGTTCGCTTTTTTGCTTGCTTTACTTAGTCCTTTTATATTTTATTTTCTTCCTTCAGTAAGTACAGTCGCAAACAAAACCAACATTTTTCCAATCATGAATATTAACATCAATGGCGAAAATAATGCAAAAATTCGATTAACGATGTAAATACACGACTGGTGAATCGAATTTTCATAAATGAGTGATTCGTGAATTTTGATGTTTTGGCACATTTAGGAGATGATTTCGTAAACAACGGGGTCGTTAGCACCGATGATTTACATATAGGGAAAATCTAACGGAAAAATTTTACCAAAAATGGGACATTTGTTACATCACGAAGAATTCAAAACAGAAAAAAACCTTCGAAATCGAATTTTTAAATTTTGTTTTGTATTTTTTTACTATTTAAACAGGTAAAGGGTTTTAAAACTGCTGGTTAATTATGTCTAACCACTCAATCACAAAACCCAAATAACAAGGTTTAAATTTAAAAACAGCCTATTAGCATTTTTTAAATAATACTTGGTTTAGAAGCAGAAAATATTTAAGGGAAAAAACTATAAAACTAAAATCTCAACTATAATGTAATTTGTTTGTTACTATAATTTTTTGCTTTTCTTCGATTTTTTAAATATCTCTCTATTAAACAAAAAGAAGTGTGTTTAAAATGAATCGAATTTGCCAGTTCATGAAAGTATTGAACGGTAAACTGATAGTTTAAATCTGTATAAATTTCAATTAATCATTAAAAAACAACATTTATTATAAATTTGCGAAAAAAAAATGCCAGTTTATGAAATTGTTAAACGGTAAATTGTCAGTTCAAGTTTGTTTGTTCAATGGGTAAATTTTAATAAAACGCCACTTTCACTTATTTTCCACCAGTTTACTGATTAAAAGTGATGAAAAATTTTAACTAAAATCTCAATTGAAGTCAATTGTGATGTAATTTGCTCATTACTACAATTTTTTTTAGTCAAATTTGCCAATTTATGCAATTACCGAAAGGTAAATTGTAAACAAAGTTGTACAAAATGTTTTTTTTTGCTTTTCTTGTGTTTTTTAAATATTTCTTCATTAAACAAAAAGAAATTTGCTCTAAATGAACTGATAAATAAATTTCAATTAATAATTAAAAAAAAACACATTTATGATAAATTTGCGAAAACATACCAGTTCATGGCATTGTTAAACGGTAAATTGTTAGTTAAAGTTTCTTTGTTCAGTCGGTAAATCTTAATAAATCACCATTTTCACTTATGTTTCATCAGTTTACAGATAAAAAGTGATGAAAAACTTTAACCAAAATCTCAATTGTGATGTAATTTGCTCATTACTTCAATTTTTTAGTCAAAATACAAATACAGTTCAAAATGTTTTTTTGTTGCTTTTCTTGTGTTTTTTAAATATCTCTCTATTAAACAAAAAGAAATTTGCGTAAAATGAACCGAATTTATCAGTTTATGAAAGTATTGAACGGTAAACTGATAGTTTAAATTTATATAAATTTCAATTAATCATTAAAAAAACAACATTTATCATAAATTTGCGAAAAAAATACCAGTTCATGAAATTGTTAAACGATAAATTGTCAGTTCAAGTTTGTTTGTTCAGACGGTAAATCTTAATAAATCACCACTTTACTTATTTATAACCTGCAGATTAAAAATGATGAAACTAAAATCTCAACTGTAATGTAATTTGCTCGTTAGTACATTTTTTAGTCAAATTTACCAGTTTTTGCAGTTATTGAACGGCAAATTGAAAACAAAGTGGTGCAAAATATTTTTTTGCTTTTCTTATTGTCTATTGTGGGTATATGTTTAAATATATTTTTATTAAACGGAAACAAATTTGCATGAAATGAACCGAATTGGCCAGTTCATGAAAGTACTGAACGGTAAACTTGTAGTTCAAATTCAAATTAAGTTCAATTAATAATTTAACAAAAAACAGTATTTTTTACCATAAGTTTGCGAAAAAATGGACAGTTCATGAAATTGTTAAACGGTAAATTTTTCAGCAGATTAAAACTGAAAAAAATTAAATGTTTATTAAAATTAAACACAATATATAGAGTTGCAAATCATCAAGACCGATTTCCGGCTTGAGCATCGTAAAAATCCTCAAAATCGCTTATAATTGCGCTAAACGATTCTCACAAAGCCATTGTGCATTTGATTAAAAAAAAGCAATCGTCCAATCATCGCCTATCACAACACCCATCTGTCTATTAGGTTACATTACACGATATCTGATTGGCATATACATATAGATAGTTTAATTGTCGACGAAGAGGATCCTCAAGTCCATTGACCCTCACTAATATCTAGTATATGAACACGCATATTTCATCTTATTATAAACACAGCAAGCCATGCATTATTATTATTGACAATTGACAGCCGATCAGCCGATGTATATCTCTTTTTCTTTGAATTGTTGCAGGTAAAATCTTTGAGAATTTTACGCTGAATCCGATGAAAATGGATGTGGGTGAGCCGCCGAGTCAACCACCGACCCCTCCAAGCACGCCACTGTCGCCCAAATCGACGACGGGGGATCATTCAGCCAAATATACCTCAACGAACATCCCCAACATTCCTAATCTCGTTATAACGCACAATTCTAGTCCGAACATACCTCAAAATTTCAGCACACAGCAGAAGACGCCACTCAATTTGGGCGTCAAACCAAAAACCATCACCTACGCCAATGGAGACTACGGCGGCGGCGAGGAGAAGGTGGGAGGGGACACTAAGGGGGCGCAAGCATCGCGGGTAAATTAATTTCGCAAAATTAATTTATCAAATAAATTAAAATCTTGAAAAATTTTGACTTCCGAAATTAAAAATTAGAAATTTTAAATTGTCACTTCCTCTCAAAGTCTTCAAAGATAAACAATGAAATGCATTTTCGTAATTACGGACCGGAAGTGACACCACTCACAAATTACCCGCCACACAATTAAAAAAACATTTAAAAATTGAAATTTTCGAAATTAGATCGTGTTTGGTAATGAATCAGTCTTACACAAGGCGCGTCATTACGTTTCCATTTTCCTGAATTTGTTTGAGATTTCCGCCGAAAAATCACGCTCATTGTTCCCTTCTCCTTAATTACCTTTCACGGTAATTTTGATAACGAGAAAAATTGTGAGAATCGTTACGATTTTATTTCAAGATCCGACTCTTCCTGAGCATAATTAAAACGTAAATTACTCAGTCTTGCGCGCTTTTTTTTCTAACTTTAAATTAAAAGATCAAGTCCGATTTCTCCAACTGTGTCGAAAAAATCTAAACCATGAGAATCAACTTGTGTGTACTTTACATATTTTCACACAAATTTTATAACCTTTTCATTATTTATACTGCGTTTTAGAAGCCATTTCGTCTCTATTGTTTGTTCTCGATTTACTGTTAGGTCTTTCTTTTGATTCTGACACCGCAAATTTGCATTAATTAGTGATTCTAATTGCTGGTAGCAAATTGCATCTAATAACAGTACACGATTTTGAAGAAATTATTTTTTTTCTCTTTGACCCGCAGGGAATCTTTCCGTCGAATATTCTCCCGTTTGCACAACTCAAGACTGATTCGACGAGTCCGCCGCCGTTTGAACAAAATCCTCTCAATGGTAAGTACGCCACTGGGGCGGGTAACAAAAAAAACAGTCAATTTTGACTTTGAATGTCAGATTTTTTACTTTTTATTGATCAAATTTATTTATTTTTTGTATTTTGGAGACAAGTATTATTTTGTTATAATATCTCTTTATTCAGTTAATTTTTTTGGACCGATTTTTTATATTTAAATGTTGAAATGCGATGGTGTTGCTGCCAAAAAGCTCTCATTTTTCAATGTCAAATTTGGGTACAAATAATTTTTGATGAATTTATTTCAACCAAACCTATTTTTTAGATTTTAAAATTAAAATAATTAAAATATTTTTTTTTCTGAAATTGTTCGCAAAGTGGACGAAATAGTTTGTAAAATAACCCAAAATAGTCAGTAAAGCAGTACTTTTCGGACTCATGTCATTACAACATGTCGAAGACGTTCGTAAAGTTGACAAAATAGTCCGTAAAGTGTGCAATGTTGGTTGTTTAATGCATATTCTAAATACTTCAATATTTTATCAAGACTAATGTTTTTTTTTCTTAACTTATTTTTGGTTTACACACCAATTTTTTTTAATCGATTGTATTTTTACGAATGTTTAATTTTTTTGCTAGGAATTGACTCAAATAGCGTTATTATGGCTTAAAATGACGATTTTCAAAGTTGTTTCTGTAAAATCTCCCGATTTTGAGATTTCTGTCTATGCAAGAAATTTCAAATTTGTCTTAAACACATCTTTTCTATGATTTTACTTTTTTTATCTGATCAAACAGACTATCTACAAAATTTTATAAAAAAAATACTGTTTGCAATACTGAAAACAGGGGCAGAAGATGTTCATTTTCATATCTTCTCTTCCTATTTTTCAATATTGCCAACAGTATTTTATTTAATTTTTTTTAAATTTTGTAAATAGTCTTGTAAAAAGTCTTCGGCCTCTGTTGCCAATTTCAGTCCCAGACTATTTTAATCGAAAATTTAATGTTTAATTTTTACAACTTGCTTGACGATTGGTAAAAAAATGAGAATATTTTGTTATTTTTGTATAAGACAAATGTGTTTATTCAACTGGTTTTGTTCAATTATGCTTTTTTATCAAATAATTGCATTATTTGAAGAGATTTTGATAAAATCATTAAAAAAATTGCACGTAAAGAAAGAAGCTTTAAACGTGTTATTTTGCGTTGTTTCGGTTGATTTAGCTCACTTTTTACTGAATGTGGCTTATTTTAATTTAATTTTTTTTTCTACCAATTTTTATTTAATACAAATCACAGTAGGAGTTGGTAACTTGATAATTGCGAAATTTGATTGGTTTATAGGAGCAGTATTGCTTAATTTATTCAAAAATTGGATGTAACACAGACATTTATCATTTTTCAAAGCAAATTTTCGTTCCAATTCGGAGCATCTGATGTGGTTCGATTTTGCTCTTTGGTTTGGAAAATGTCAGATACTCTGGCAGCGTTTTCCCGGATTTTAATTAGCTTCTCGCCGCATTCAAATTCTAATTAAAGAGCATAATGCAAGTTTATCCGAAGCCAAGCTTGAGGATTTTTAAATTTCAAATGCCAAATTTTTGGCTGACGCGGCGTCGACTCGAAATTCTATTTGAGCAAAAATTTTCTAGTCGCGTTTTCGGTTTTAAAATAGATTTTATCCCAGTTAATTACCGACGAGATATACCTCTGTCTCTCTTTTTCGGGAACGCATTGTGCAAGTCGGCTGGGTGAATCATTTGTTTCCACGGCACGCTTTATGTAAGGCCGGGAATTGTGTTTTTTTCACTCCTCTCTCTCTCTCTCTCTCTCTTTCTCTCCCGATGACAACACGGCCAACTGTGATATACACAAATTGCCTTAAATTGACTGTGACAGATTTAATTCCGTTTCACATCCACTTGAGTTTTATTAGTTGAGGAAAAATTCAGCTCGGTATTGGTTTTCGGCTTCAAGTTGGCGTGATTTTTAGCTTGTTTTCGATGACGTTTCAAGGCTTGTGCGATTTTTCGATTGAATTATCGACGATCATGGGAGGAATGTGATTTCGAGCGTTTGATTAAATCATATTGAAATAATTAATTGCCAAATTACCCAAAAATATGTTCACTGGGTCAGGTCAAGCCTAACTAGATGACCATCATTATTGCATAAAATACCAACTTCCTGTTAATCAAGTCGCGTGGTCCCAGAACTTGACCATAATAAAAAAAATACACAAAAGGGACAACTTTGTGTTATTATTATAGTGGTAACATTAATGACGATGTTTCAGGTAATTAATTACAATTTATACATCGAATTTTTTTTAATTCAGGTAGTAAAATATGTGTAAGTACTTGGTAATAATAATTGTGTTGGGACGTAATTGCTATGAAGATGAGTATTTTGTCGTAAAATTTTACAATGACGTTCCATGTGTGTAATAAAATGTTAAGTTTGAAAAAAGTTAACTTTCTTCTTGTTTTTTTTTGACACTTTCTCTCATTGTCTTTTCTAGAAAGTTATTGTTCCACTTCTCACTCTGAAAATTCGTACTCGTTAAAAAAATTTGGTAGCTCCGCCCATATTCTGTAATTTAAAACTAGCACCACCCACCACGCTATCAGCTCCGCCTCCACAAATTCGTACTTGTGTTATAACAAGCAAAAACTTGTTTGTAATTGCATAATTTTAATTCATTTACCACACACAAAAAAGGGGGAAAAGTTTACAATAAAATAAAACGTGGCTTTTAATTAGAAGAATTAGATTTAATTTAATTAAGAAAAATACAAAATGCACATTTGCAAAGTGAAAAAAAACTGTTTAAGAAACTAAATAAATTTGGCAGATTTCATTAAAAAAATGCTAAAATCAAGTTAAAAAAGTTCTAAATCACAAACTTTTTAATTCGTTTAACTTTTGTATGTTATTTTTTAAAAACACATTAATTTTCAATGCCTGATCAAAAAACAAACAATAAAAATTATAAAAGTGCAATAAAACAGAAACAAATCATAGTAAATTTGGATTTGAAAAAATTCCACTTGTTTTAATCTTTATTATGTTACACAATTTATTAATTTAATTTTAATTTAAAAATAATAATAATAATAGTTTGTTTTACTAGAAAAAACAAAATGGCAGCCTTGGCTTCGCCTCGGCTGCTCTTTCAAATTCAATATAATTACAGATTCTCAAAAACTACTTAAAATTTAAATTTTGAAAGTTTCTGGTTTTAATTTAATAACGAGTTTAATAATGTTTTAATTTGTTTAATTGTTTCTATTTATTTTCTATAAAATAACATTAATTTGTAAGTCTTGGTCATAAAAAGGAAACAATAAACATTCAAAAACTAGAACCACCCTGTATATTGATTATTTCAGGGATAATCGTCGATAATTCAGTTATTTTTGTTACCTAAAAAACCACAAACAAATTTTTTTGTTAAAGCTGACACCACCCACCAAGCTACCAGCTCCGCCCCCACAAATTCGTACTTTAAATTATAACAAACAAAAGCGTCTTTCTAATTGCATAATTTGAACTCATTCTAACAAATTATTTAAACAAAAATCTTTCTTAACTTTTTAGTATTTATAAACGTAAGATATAATTTTTTGTAAAAATTACGTAGATACAACTTTTTCTTTACAGCTCATCATAATTTTGGCTTCACCTACAAATTCCGAATTATTTAATATCTAGTGTAAACATCAAGTTAAATTTTGATTTATTAATTTAGTACAATTTAGAGGGTTATACTCCGCCCCAAGTTACTGACTCCGCCCTCGAAAATTTTTACTTTTTAGCAGCTTTTTTTTATTGCAAGCTTAAAATATTGTAGTATTTTTATTTTTATCTAATTTAATGTCGGGTTTTAAAGAAAAATAGGCATATTTTGAAGAATTTCGAATGTTTCGGTTAAAATCGTGCGTTTTAAACACGACCCCATGCATATTTAGCACGTCCGAAGGCGCGAGTTTTATTACATTCAGACTGTTGCATATAGTCTGTAGATTGACGGGGTGACGGTTTCTCGGAAGGTTCTTTTCCTCTGAAACGTCGGTAATAAAGGATTAAAAGCTCGTGAAAACGTGTAGAGTTGTATAAAAGCGTTTCGCTTCGGCCGCAAAAATACGATTTTACGTTCAGTCTATGCATCTTTTCTCTCTTCGCCACTATAATGTCTCTCGTGTATCATAAAATGATCATTATACACGGATCCGAACATAAACTTACAATGTATTTGTATAGAGAATTAAGTTTTATTGCATATTTATTTATATTTATTTAGTGTTGCTTTGAATCGTAAATTACAATTACCAACAACACGCTGGTGATGGTCCATTTGCAGGCGATATCGTTTTATATACTCGCGGGCAAAAATCGAAATTCCCGCCCAAACTAGAGGCGCGCCTCGAGGGTAAAGTTTGAATAAAAAAAAAAATAGTAATGACAAATTTCTATCGGGCACCCGAACAGGTGTCCAGGGTTGTAATTGTGGTCGTTCCGGCCCTGGCGCCCCTATACAACCTCAATTAATCCATTCGTCCATAAATTAAAGCTCGTTTTTTATTCTCCACCCGAAATTTCTTTTGATAATATTCATTTCTTGTAATTATTCTGGAACCATCTGTTCGTATCACACTGAGTTTTTAATTTTTGGTATTTCCTTCTTCTCTAATTATAGTAATTTTTTGCCTGTTATTTCGGAGGTCAAGTTTGGTATTTACAAAAATTTGACAGCTCCGGAATTTATAATTTCGTGTGCGTTGTATTCGATTCTAATCCGGTCGTCGACGTGTAGAAAAACTAATTTTGAATATCCTCCACATTCACAATATAACTTCAATAAAGAGCTATAAAAATAAATACGATCACAAGACCGGTCCTCAAGTTCTCTCCATTACGGTCGAAAGTCGCTCGAAAGCTATTAAAGACTCCGACTTAAAATTCAATAAGGAATAAATAAAAAAAATTTCATATGAAATATGATTTCACATTTTTTATAGTATGGGTTGTGTGTCGAACCGAGCGGCACATCGCATCGCCCCGAAAAAGGAAACACTAAATCAGCAGTACATTATTTCTGTCCCATTCTATTTGTAAATAAAGCATAATCACTACAATTGAGTCAATGAAAATCTCCACAGCCTGTCTCACGACAATTGAACGCCAATTTAACCAATTTAAAGCTTTTTATTATTCATAAAATTTCATAAACCAACTAGGCGAGTTTGTAATGGAGTTTGTTTGTTCTTGGGACGTCATTGTTACCGACTTTAATTGAATAAATGCCATCAACTGGACCCATCTCTACACACGTAGACAACAAAAGTTGATCTCTGATATGATATTGCGATTGACGGATTTGACAATTAATTTGGTGAAAGTTTCGTTTTTGCATGGGTGTGGGTACACTATTCGAAAAAATTGCGTTATGAAATTGGTATTAATTGGAAGGATTTTTTCTGATCGGTGCCAAGATAACAATTAACTTAATTAAGAAATTGGGAGCGTCACTCCATTTGTACAACAAATTTATACAGTTTTTGTTACCACACACAAAATAATAGGAAAAAAAAATACAATAGAATAAAACGTGATGGCTTTTAATTAGAAAAGTTTTATTTGCGGATTTAATTCAGAAAAATACAAAATTGCGGCCTCGGCTGCGAATTCACATTTGGCAGGTTAAATAATTAATCACTAAATAAATTTTGCAAAAAATGCCAAAGTCGAATTAAATAGGTTATAAAGAAAAAACTTTTCAATCCGTTTAACTTTTTTATATTATTTTCTAAAAAATCACATTTATGTGGCTTATCAAAAAAACATATGAAAAAATCATAAAACAGAAATTAAATACAAGGTTTCCTCCAAAACACAGAATAAATTTGGATTTGAAAAAATATCTTGTGTTTTAATTTTTAGTCAAAAAAATTTAATAAATTGTTTTGCAAAAATTGATTATTTGTTACACAATTTATTAATTTAGCAATAGTTTGTTTTACTAAGTACAAAATAGCAGCCTTTTTTATTTGAAATGTAAATAAATTAAAAACTTTTTGATTCGTTTAACTTTTTTTATACCGGGTGCGCCAGAATTCGCGCCCCAAAAAAATTGCCATGTATGGAAGGGTACCAGGAAAATGAAAAAAATGTTGAAAAAATTCTATCTATAAAAATTTCGAAGTTATGAGAGTTTAAATTTTGCATTTTGACTCTATTTATTTATGTTGTAAAAATAATTTTTTGTATCCTAAATTGTAACTCTGTTTAATGTTATTTGTGGGTTTTATTGGCAAAATGTTTGTACCTTTACTAAATAGTTATAAAAAAATATATACAAGATCATCAGTATTATTAAATAGACATGAAAAAATCTCATGTCAAAAATTAAATGTCAAAATTTTTTGACAGATAGAATTTTTTAAACATTTTTTCTCATCTGGGGCGCGAGTTCTGTCACCCTGTATAATTTTAATTTAATAATAGTTTATTTTACTAGGAAAACACAAAATTATTTCAAATTGTATTATTTGATATGTGTATCTAGTCTCAAAAAATAATTTTAATTTTTTTTTAAATGAAGCTAAAAAGTCGAATTTGGGAAATTTCTGATTTTACTTTTATAACTTTTTTTTAACTTTTTTTATTTCTTTTTTATAATATAACACTGATTTGTAAAACCTGGCCAAAAAGGAGACAACAAAGATTTAAATACCTACTGGAAGAAAAAACGCGATGTTTCCAAAATATTAAATTTAAAAATAGTATTTTTTTACCTGTTGGTTTTAGTTTATTCTGCATATTTGGGGGATAAACTTGATCCATCCTGTATAATGATTATTTCAGGGCTAATCGTCGGTAATAGTTATTTTTGTTACCTAAAAAAAATTTTAGGTACGTATTACAAACAACATTTTTTTGTTAAAGCTCTCATAAACACATTCAAACCTCTGATTATGTATTGATTAATTTCTCAAAAACCGTGGTTAAAAATAAAAATAGTATCCAAAATAGTTGTTTTAAGTACTAGTACCTAAAATAACTATTTTTGGGAGCGTATACAAAAAATAAGTACTTCTAATTATTTTTTTAATAACTTGTAAAAAGAATTTAATTATTTGATTTGAATTTTTTTTTAATAAGATTAATTATGTTTTATTGTGTTATAATTATTCCTGAAAAAATATTTTTCTGACTTAATTCTTGGTCAAAAAATGATTAAAAAATCAATTAAAAAGTGATATTATTTCTAAAACTTTAAATTAAATTGTTGTGACAAAAAGTCTATTGGCAACACTGAATTTGGCAGCGGTCGCCCCTTTTTGAATTTCCAAGTCGTTGAATTGATAATTTTTTTGTTTTTTCTCGCCCCGAATCCGGAAAAATGCTTATAAATCGTTACAAAAATAGAAACCAGATCTATGTGAGCGCTTTTAATATTTTACGATCATTCCTGATGTTTCTGTTAATACTCAAAACACATTCGAAATAAAAAAAGATAAATTCAATAGCAGACATCCGTTGTAGGTTTTTTACGCGTCCGTCGTTAATTACTCCCTGAAAAAAAATCCACAAAAATAACCGACAAAGAGTTTTTGATAGAAAAATCGGTAGCGTAAAGCCTGCCATTCACCCTTTCAACCCCTTTTTTTAATCGGAATTATAAGGGTGCCCCCATATTTAAAATAGTCCTTCTAAATGTAAAATCTAGTTTTTTAAAGAGCAGCCGTCCATATCCAACACTCGACGAGATTTAATCGCTGTACTACCATCGATGGGTCGGTCGGGTGTATAATTCCCCAGTAGACCAACGCAAAGGGTCATAGGCAATAAAAAACCCACGAAAATACGACTCAAATGGTCGAATCCACGCAATGAAAGGGTTGAAGATAAATACTCTGTTTTTTCATTGTGAGACTACCCCGATTTTCGAAATTCTATACCTTTTTATTTTGGCTCGTTTTTTATTGTATTTAAATTAAACACGTGTGTGCAAACTCGAGCCGGATTAAAATAACGGAAAAATTTCCAACGAATTCACTCAAAACTCTCTCGAGTTTTATTGTCGAGTGCTAATTGAAATGCGACATGCTTTCGAATGTAATATCTGGATTTGAAATAGAGAGAAAAAAACCAAAGAGACTTCAAAACACTTGTCCAAACAAAACGCGACTCCGACTCGAATTTTGACCCTTTAGAAAAACATCTGCTGATTACGTCACTGTTCATAATTGAGGATTTTGTTTTTCAGCCATGATGGCACAGTCTTTACAACCGACGTCTCGCGACGCCGTCCCGACGCCCAACCTCCTCCTCAACAAGCCCACCACCCAACTTGACTACTCCAAATACGTGAAAAAATTCTCTTCGTCCCTCGAATGCGGAAGCTCCTACTGCAAGGACCTCAACTATAGGTCTGTTTTTTCAAATTTTTATCGATTTTGTTTTTAATACAATCAATTCCAGAGAGCATTTCCACTGTTTGGACTGCAACTCGCGTGTTTTTATCAAAAAAGAAGAAATGATTCGACATTTTAAATGGCATAAGAAACGCGATGAGTCCCTCCAACACGGTTTTATGCGGTATAGTCCTTTGGATGATTGCAGTGACCGTTTCGGGAATTGTACACACAATAAGAAGCAAACCCATTATCATTGCATCAAGGAAGGCTGTGATAAAGTGTATATATCGACGTCAGACGTCCAAATGCATGCGAATTACCATCGAAAGGATTCGGCGATTATTCAAGAGGGGTTCCAGAGGTATAGGGCGACGGAGGAGTGTGGGGCCTCATATTGCGCCTTCTTCGGACAAAGAACGACGCATTTTCATTGCCGGAGGACGGGGTGCAGGTTCACCTTCAAGAACAAATCCGACATGGGTCAGTAAACACTTTTTTATTGCCTTAGTCTGTGATTTTGATTTTAAGTTGGCAACACTGAATAATGTAGCTAAAGAATATGTGATTGACATTTGTTTTAAACTTTTTAATAACAATTTAATAATTTATTTTACTTCAAACATTTCAATTTGCCGAGGCTCCCAATACAATTTCTACTATTTAATATACTTAACTATAGTTTCTCAAAAAAAAAAGACTAAAAACTGCTAAACAAAATCGCCTATAATTGGAAGATTATGTTGACAACATTGAATTACACAGCGAAATCCGTGTTTTTTGAAGACAAAAAGTTGTGAAACTTGTTTTTCTAAGTTATAACTACATTTATTCACAATCACCAATGTACTTAATATGCCGATTACCAACTTTTTAAAGGCTGTGAAACACTCCTTTCATGAGGTGTAATAATATTACTTCTTTTGGGCCGTAATATGCAGGAGAGCCAACGTTAGAATTAAAAAAATACCGGGAATTTTTTCTTTCAAATTGTCAAGTTGCGCATAATATTTTGCTAAATTAGTATTCAATTGCTTCTGTAGCAGTTTTTCTTACTTTTGGGAGCGCACTACTCCATTTCAACAATTTTAATATCATTATTTCAATATTTTTCTTGACATTTCTGAAATGTCAAAAATCAAACGCAATTTAGATGGCCTACCACGTTTGAACCTTAACTTTGTTAGAATTTTATTTTATTCAAATTTTTGACTAAAAATAATGTCATTTTATGAATAAAATAGCATACAAACCTCGGTGGTAATGGCATTACCCCTTGTGCTTTATTTTACATATAAGCACTCGGGGTAATGCCATATTTACCGCCTCGCTTGTAATGTACTATTTCTAAAAAAATTGAATAGTTTTTTTTAAGAATTTAATAATTTAAATTGTATAATTTGTAATTTGTTTTACTGGAAAAATTCTTTAAATCTTTAGCCTTTCAAAGAAAAAAAGAAAAACTGTTAAATGAACACCAAATAAATAATTAAAAAGAAGCTATAAAATTAAATTAAAAAGGACATTTATTTGTATTAATAATTTAAAACTTAATTAAATTTCTAATCACAGTAGTTAACGACTCTGAAATTAAGTTGGTAACACTAAACACTGTAGCGATAAATAATTGCGATCAAAAATGTTTTTAATTTTAAAAAGGTTTACAAAAATTTATTTTGTACATTATTTTTAAAAAGAATTTAATAATTTTAATCAAACCTTATAATAATTAGTTTTACTAAAAAAATACAAAATTGCAATCTTGGCTACGCCTCGACTGCGACTTCACAATTTTCATTTTTTATTTTTACAGCCTTTAAAACCTGTTTTTTTAAGAAACTGAAAAATCAAATTTTTATAGAGATTTTAAATAAAGCAAATTTTTTTTCTTTATCAGCTTAAAATTTATAACTTTTGACAGAGAATGTCTTTGCGTTTAATTAAATTTCTAATTAAAGTAACCTAAGATTCTGAAATTAAGTTGCCAACATTGAATGCTGTAGCGACAAAAAATTGAGATTAAAAATGTACATACAGGATGTTTCACGTAATTTTACGAGGCCTGCGCCTGTAAGATGCAATCAATGATACATACATATTCCGATACGAACTCGATTACAAATTTTGAAAAATTGGATAACCTTCTCTAGTTTGTTCGCCCTTTAAAAAATTACAACGTTTTTAGTTAGTTAGTGATGAAGATAGATAAACTACAATCATATTCATGCCGTCTCTTGATAGAACGAATGATAATTGTTTCTGAAAAACTGCAGTTTATGACTATTAATGAAACAGTGATTAGTTTGGGTTTCCAAAAATTAAATAATTAAATTTGTATTTTTTATATCCAGTGTTCTGTGACTTTTGTATATTTGGTTGCGTACATTAGGCGCAAGCCTCGTAAAGTTACGTGAAACACCCTGTATTTTTGATAAGAATTTAATTTAAATTTATTAATAATTTAAAATGCAGTCTCGGCTACGCCTCGGCTGCGAATTAAAAAAAACTGAAACTGTCAAATGAAAGTCAGTTTTAATAATGGTTCTAAAAAATGCAAATTAATTTTTGTTATCAATCCAAAATATAATTTTTATCAGATTATTTTCGTCTTTGATTAAATTTCTAATCATAGAGGTTTATGATTTTAAATATTAAGTTGACAACATTGAATAATATGGCGAGTAGCAGCAAAGCATATAAGATGTATCAATTTTGATATCTTTTACCTTTTTTTTATTCACTGTTGTCAACTTATTTCAGAATAATGTGCACATGTTTGAAGCGCTGAGGCGACATCTTTTAAGACTTATTGGGTTTGTTAGTATTTAGAAAAATCAAAAGATTTAGAGTAACGATAAAAAACTCTTTTGCTTTTATTATACTCTTTTTCTTTGTTATGTTCTGTTTTTTATCTGTTTTTATGCGCTCTCTCTCTCTTTCCCTCTTTTTTTTCCTATGCGTTCTCCGCGCTCTCTTTCCCTTTCTTTATCAATTATTTGCTCTTATGCATTTTACGCGTTCTCTTTTTCTCTTATTATACTTATTCGAACATGTGCACATGATCGATTTTCGGCACTTTTAATTGTCCTCTGCACTTAACAACTTACTTACTACACAACGTATTGTTATACTATTGAAACTAAAAAAAGTTTTTTCTACATTTGTTGTGGACAGTATTTTGAAATGAAGTATTTTTGCAGAAAAGCACAAATCGTACCACATCAAAGACGAGCAGCTCTCCCGCGACGGCTTCAAAAAATTCATGAAGAACGAAGTATGTCCTTTCGAAAAATGTCGTTTCTCGAAAGTCTGCAACCACATCCACTGTATTCGCCCTCAATGCAGCTACGTTTTGCACAGTTCCGGTCAACTCTTCTCCCACAAGCGAAAACACGAACGCAAAGACTCGGAATTGGCCTACAGAAAGTACAAATTGGCTCAAAGCATGATGAAGAGTCTCCAAGACGGCTCTTTAACCCCATCTTTTGCACGCGACTACGAACAACAACTCGAAGGCTTAAATCTCTCGATGTTCAGCCAAAACAGTAGCACATCAAACGTATCGGAAACGCTCAGCGAACGCAATTCGCCTGTGAGCTACAACGAAGAAAGCGAATCAGCGATTGATTTAACAGCTGGTGATTCAACTTTCGAAGAAACGAATTGGAATAGTGAAGATTTCTGGAAGAAATACTGCCAGTTTGTCAGTCAACAAGACAGTTGTAGCGAAAAATGCGATTTTAACTATTCGGATCACTATCATTGTGTTGTGGAAAACTGTGAGATGGTTTTTAATGCGAAAGATGGGGTGCGTGAACATGCACGCAATCATGAACAACAAGAAATCGTCACAGAGAATTACTACACAAGTGGGGGCTGCGATGATGGTTGTATTTACCAGGACAAGGAGAAACACTACCATTGCAATTGGGTATGTCCGAAAATGGGTTAGTGGGGTGATTTTCAACCACGATTTTTAGGATAACTGTCGAGAAGTGATTTTACCAAGTGATAAGCCCTTTAGACGATTGGAACATTACAAAATGCACGAGTATTCAAGAAAATTAAGCTTGACGAAAGACCCATTGACCATGACCCATCTAGCCACTTCCATTGACGGCATGTTTTGCAGGAAGAGGGGTAGGCCGCCTAAAAATCGGGTCATTGAAGTATGGAACGACTATGTAAGTTTTTTGATCAAAAAATAATAACAATTTTAACAATTGTGTTATTTTAGTCACCAGTGGGAAGCCAAAGTTTGTTGGACTCCCCCCAGGCCATTTTCACGAGTTTCAAGCTCCCGAAACCGTCCGCTACTCCTTGTAACAGCAAAGAGGCGGAACAACAAGACTCGAGTGATGACCGTTCGAGCACCCCCAGCCCCAATATGCAAGACTTCGGTCTTCAAGGTTTCGATATTTTCAAAGAAAACACCAAATGCACCGACAGTTTGTGTCCTTACTTGGGTTCTACTCATTTTCATTGCAACCAAAATCGTTGTCTTTATGTGACTGACAAAGAGGACGTTTTGATAATGCACAGTAAGGATTTCCACGACAATGTTGAAATCCTTGATGGTTTTGAATTTTACGACCGAAACATTGATTGTCGTCTATCTGATTGTCCGAGTAACAAAATTAATCGACATTTTCATTGCACACGCCCGAATTGCAACTATTCGTTTGTGCAATATTCAACTATGGCCCAACATAATCAGAAACATGTCGACGACGAAGCGACGAGTGTTGAAATTAAAACGGAAATGTGTGAAAATTCCGACTCGAAAGCGATGAATCTCAGTCAGAATTCAGAAAATAAAGTTTCAGGTGAGTGTCGAGTCGTGTGTGTGTTTTTTTTGTGTTTGTAGTTTTGGTGTATATAGCGACTATCTTTATTTCTAGTGGTGAAGGCTTCAGGAACTTTCTTTCCTCTTTCTACATTGCCAACTGAACGAAAGTCACCAGAAATTTCTAAAATGTTACCAACAGGTACGACACGTACTAACACCAAAAGTACGCGATTTCAGCTCAATAAAACCAAGTTTATTTTACGCGAGTGGCTTTATAGAGCTGAAATGCACACTATTTTGCTCGGTACTAATCGTTGGCCTTCTTTTTCTCTCTCTTTCTTATGTTGGGTAGATGGAAATTTTACAGAAACCTGTAATCATGAACCACAAACAGCAAAAAATTGCCTTTAAAACAAGCAGAAATACTATTTCATGAATTAAAATAAATCTAATTTTGATATTTTTTTCTTAATAGACACCTTTCTTTTTATTTGTTATGTTTTTTTCTAATTTCTTTAGACGAAAATTTTACAGTAATCTGTAATCAAGGACCACAAACGGCAGTTTGTTTATTCACACTATCTCAATAATGAAAACTAATCAAATTTTGATCATTTTTTATTGTCAAGCAATTGGCCTTATCTTTATTTTTTTATTGTTTTTATATTTTTGTTTAGATGTAATTTTACAGAAAGCTGTAGCAAGAATCACAAACGGCAGTTTGTGCATTTATTCTTAAAAAAGTGTTTTTAAAACAAGATAAAATCTTATTTTAATGGTGAAAATTAGTCACATTTTGATCACTTTTTATTGTCAAGCAATTGCCTTCTTTTTATTTGTTGTTTGTTTTTTTTTAAATCTATATTCGTTTAGACAAAAAAAATATAGAACCCTGTAATTAAAAACCACAAACGTCAGTTTGTTCATTTAGAAAATGAAACTTGACCGCATAACTGAAAATTTGGTGATTTTAATCAATTTGTCAATTGCCTTTTTCTTTGTTTATTAGAGTTTTTTTTGTTTCTATACCTATTTGTTTAGATGAAAATTTTACAGAAACCTGTAATCAAGACACCGGAAACGGCAGTAGTACCCTCTACGGCCCGGAATTGAGTTGTTCACGACCGTTTTGTAAGCTGAAACGCAAGTACCACTACCATTGCAATGCTTGCAACCAGGTAAATCCCCTAAATTTTCATCAACTTTCTTAATTGATTTTTTTTTCATAGGCTTTTTCCGAAATGGACCGTCTGGTCGTCCACGTGGCCAAACACAGCACCGGTGCTTTGAATAGTCAACACCAAGAAGACAACAACAACCAACAAACACCCTCTACATCAACTCCTAACAAAACCGAAGTGAAAATCAATGTAGCCCCTTTACAAAGTCTCCAAAACCCAGTAATGGTCAAACCCGAGCATGAAACACCTTACTTGACCCCAACTTTTGACGCTTACAACCACTTTTCAAATTTCCCGGCGAATTTGGCCACTCAATTTGCCCTAATGTCACAACAACAGAGCATGCAAAATGCCTTCCTGCCTCAAGGATTGT
Source organism: Tribolium madens (assembly GCF_015345945.1). Taxonomy (NCBI): domain Eukaryota; kingdom Metazoa; phylum Arthropoda; class Insecta; order Coleoptera; family Tenebrionidae; genus Tribolium; species Tribolium madens. The sequence goes on from NW_025401041.1 coordinate 3,770,898, forward strand.
ACCAAAACGCGGGGATTCCCACTCAATTGATGTTCCAACACTCGCAATTGATGCAAAGCCCGTTATTAGGGGGACCCCAACACGGCTACCAAAGTGACAACATGACAAGTCCGTTGGCAGCAATGGCGGCCAATTTGAATAAAAGGGCACTGAGCCCTCATCATGAAATCACACCCGAACAAAAAAAAGCTAGAATACAAAACTCGATGAGGATTCTAAAGGACGAACCCGTACCGGAGGGGTATTTACGGTTCAGGTCGGTAAAACAGGTTTCTAGATAAATCAATTTAGTTAAGGAGGAATTACAGGTTTAATGAGGATTGTCAGTACCAACATTGCGGATATAGAGAACACCAAACACACTTCCATTGTCAAAGACAGGACTGTGGGTATAGTTTTTGCGACAAAACGAGATTTGTGCAACATACAGCGAGACATGAACGCTTGGATACGCTCATGGGGGGCGATTTCCAACAGTATAGAGCTAATGTCGCTTGTGGAAGGGGCGACTGCGCCTACACCAACAATTTAGGTCAGTGTTGCAAACTGTTTAAAAACAATTAGCTCTATATTTTTGGTTTAGGTTCGACCCAGAACAAGGCATCGCATTTCCATTGTCTCAAGTGCGATTTTGTTTGCACCGACACCAACAAGGTGGTGGCACACCGACGTCAGCACCAGAAATTGGATTCGATCCAGGCGGCCGGTTTCGAGAAGTTTACCCCCAGTCAACATTGTCGTGTCCCCAATTGTCAACACAGTGGGAAACAAACGCATTATCATTGTCTTTCGTGTCAATACGCCGTTCTTGGATTGGCCCAAATGTCCGCACACAAGTACCGACACCTCGAAGGTTGATTATTTTGCTCAACAATTGTAAATATGTACAGACTCGCCTGTATACAGTTTGTAAATAGGGTACAAGAAGGAACTCACCTCGACTATCAAATACCGGGGCTGTCCCGAACCCGTCTAATTTATTTATCGACTGAGTCGTCGTCTGACTGAAAGTCGGAGGATTATTATTCTGTATCGGATTGTAGAAGTTTTCCAAGTATTATCGTAGGGAACAATTGTAAATTGGAAAAAGACATAGTATTTTTAGGTGTAGTTTAGAGGCCTTTTTTTCATGGAAAAATTCTAGATTAGTGCCTTAGAAAAAAGACATATAATTTTGGTGCCTTCTCGGGTACTTTGGGTAGAGAGACGAACAAAATTCAGGTGTACCGAACAATAAGCAAGTAATTCATTCCATAAGTGCCATATTGTAACAAATTATTTAAAACAAGTAGATTTTTGCAAATTAACGCTAGGTAGGTTAACGAGGTGTCATATCTTATATCATTTTTTTGCATGCTCAAAACTTATTTATTTCACATTTTTGTGATTCCAAGTGAATTTTTTGCCATATAGCTTCCCAACCAACCGACAAATCGGTCCTTTTATCTCTTCCTTTCTCTCCTTTTTTCGTTCATAGCTAGTCTATTCCTGCTTTATCTGTTTCGTTTTTTCTCAAATATTAGCTATACGTATTATACAATCATAAAAATGATTTTAAGCGTCGACTATAGTCGAACTGTATTTTAATTGAGTTAAGCAAGTTAATTCGTATGTATGATTTTTGTATGAGTGTAATTATGTTATTTTCTGTGATTGTATGTGTTGTTTTTTTTAAAAAAAGATCAGTATTTATATCACAAATGGTTTCAATCACACCTTACACACTCCTACATAAGTGTCGCTAATGCAGGAAACTATAATCCTGGGTATCCCCGATTGACAATCAAGTGTTTTAAAGTGTCACTCAATGTCATTTCCACTTTTTTTCTTGATTTTATTTTTATTTAAAAGTGCAACCCCGTCTGATTTAAATGTCGGAACGACTTTGTTTACGAAAGCTGACCGGGCAAAGGAGTGTTGGTCGTCGGAAAATGTGGCCCTACTGTCATCCCGAATGATCCTCGAGGATCTCTTACCGAGTACCTCAATCCTTGTTATCGATTCGAACGAATTTGTCACCGATTTGGTCGAATATTTTCGCCTGATTCTCGAAATTGTCCGCAAAGAAACCCACGGCAAAACTAAGCATATTACGTTGTTAGCCTTGACGGATTTGTTGGGTACAGGGCTGTGCCCCTTTAGTGTAATCTAAGTGTTCTTTTTAGGGGGTTATTTGCACCATGCCGTTCTCCCGATTTCCAAATACGCGTATTATGCCGGTTTGATCGATTATGACAGTATGGCCACGCTTTTGGGGCTATTTGATGAACTTAAGTGGTTTTTGCGGACTAATGGACAAGGCTGGGCCAAACCCTTGCCGCAAAACCGTAAGTATTAGGAGAATTTTCTCAGTTGGTACCCCTGTCACGTTTCCCTCTAGTTGAGAATTTCGAAATCCGGCTCATCCCCTTGCAATCCCCCATCCAACATAAAGACGATTGTGACAATTTGATGTTTGTGCAAGGTGACCAACCTCAAAACACTGAAAAATCGGGATCGGGGCATTGTGATGCCACCATCCCTATACCCTTTTTCGATTCAAACACACGCCCAAGTGCTATAGCCCTCCCGACTAAATCCTGCCCTTTGCAAAACGTCGAAGCCAACACGTCTAGTTACCTCGTAATGAAATTCTTCGTGACGTCATACAAGTGTCTCCAATTGAAAAACGCCAAAACGGAAAATATCGATAAGTTTCAGTGTGATTTCGTGCACTGGATCGACGAACAAATAATGCCGCGACTTGCCGATGAGAAATTTTACGCGGCTTTTGGGGGAATCCTCCGTGTGAGGAACACACTGAAAAGGCTAGGTAAAGCGCGCGAAATTTGATTTTGTCACCATTTTGTCGTTTTAGGTGTGAGTTCAGGCACAGCCGAGAAACAAATCGATGATTTTCGACGTGTTATCGAAGAGGCACAAAAACCAACACAAAATGGAGGACGACAACAAATGAGCAGAGCCGCCATGATACTCACGGCTGTCTTGATCACGATTTTTGTATGGTTTTTACTAGGAACAATGTTCATTTGTTACAAGATGCGCCAATCAAAACGTATTTTTTTGGGTGGGAAATTTAATTTTTGTTTATTTAAATTTGTAGCTTGTTCACCGGAAGGTGGTAGTAAGACGACAACATGTTCGTCACTTACTTCAAGTAAATATTTCTATCCGGAAAAATTGAGTTCGTCGAGTACTAAACGAGGTATGATTTATGATTTTTGGGGAAACCCCCCATTGTGAGATTTGTGTAAGGTGGCCGCCAACAAATCGTGATTACGAGTTGTCGATGCAAGGATGACAATGACGAGGACGAAGACGAGGATTATACCACAAATAGTGGCACTGTTAATGATTCGACACGAACCGATGGAAAATTAACATCAATTACGGAAAAATCAGAACCCTCGTCGAAATCAACTATTTCACCGACTCCATCACTTCCATCGAAAGCGAATGATGAAAATTCAAAACCAAAAAATCTCGCCAAAAATGATGCTCCAAAGAGGTAATCAAGGTTTCTGTATTATCGACTACTAATTTTGGATTTAGAAAGGGTAAAGTACAGAGGCAAGTGTACATGGATTCGGATTCGGACTCAGATTCGCCCGGAAAGACATGATCTATTTTTTATTGTACATATTTTATTAAAGTTTTATTTTTACACAACATTACAGTTTTCTTTGTTTTGTTAAGGTAGAACCATAAATATTTAAATTAATAAAATCCTTCCTATCCTGTTTCTTATGCCACTTTCTCAAAGAATTGTAATTGGTTTTTTATTATTTTTATCTAAAATAACAAATATTTAAATGTTTTAACACGACCAACTAAAAATCCCTAGTTTTGGTGACGTATTATCGACCTGTCAGTTGTTTTCCGTCAAGTAGGCGTTTTACAGCTCTGACGCCCCTTTTTCTCACTAAGCCGGGCTTATTTCAGGTAAAAACCCCCATTTTGATGTTTATTTATACGTTTTTATTGTCACCAAATCAACTGTTGTTGTTTTTTATTGCAATTTTGAGTTTAAACTGGGTGAGTGTTCCGATTATCGATTGTTTTTAGGTGCTGTCAAAATGACGGATTCCAAGTATTTTACAACGACTAAAAAGGGCGAAATTTTTGAATTAAAATCAGAATTGAACAATGACAAGAAAGAGAAGAAGAAGGAGGCCGTCAAGAAGGTAAATGTGGTCAAATTAGTCACTTGTATATTTCGAGGTTATGTTTAGGTGATCGCCTCCATGACCGTGGGTAAAGACGTCTCGGCTCTCTTCCCCGACGTTGTCAATTGCATGCAAACCGACAACCTCGAATTGAAAAAACTCGTCTACTTGTATTTGATGAATTATGCGAAATCCCAGCCGGACATGGCCATAATGGCCGTAAACACATTCGTAAAGGTATGTAAAAACCCCCGCCGTTGTCTTTGATGAGTTTGCTTATATCGCAACACTCTCTCAATTGTATTTTTACTGCAAGGATTTGCCTACATCACAGCTAGTCAAGGTAAATTCAGTTCTACTTCTCGTAGTTCCGTTAATTCGAAACGATCGCGGTATTATAACACACTGCAATTTCTCTTTTTGTCAAGGATTGCGAGGACCCCAATCCGCTAATCCGGGCATTGGCCGTGCGTACAATGGGCTGCATCCGCGTCGAGAAAATCACCGAGTATTTGTGCGAGCCGTTGAGGAAGTGTCTCAAGGACGAGGATCCCTACGTGAGGAAAACAGCAGCGGTGTGTGTGGCTAAACTGTATGACATTTCCTCAGGTAAATTGAAACATTAAGGGGGCCCAAATAACGTCATTTCTAGGTCTAGTCGAAGATCAGGGATTCTTGGAACAGTTGAAGGAGTTGTTGAGCGACTCCAACCCCATGGTAGTGGCCAACGCTGTGGCCGCCTTGTCGGAAATCAACGAGAGTAGTCCAACAGGGCAGCCACTTGTTGGTAATAAAACTAACTAAATTTTCACTCCTTATTTTCTGAACTATTTCAGAGCTCAACCACGCGACTATTAATAAACTCCTCACGGCGTTGAATGAGTGCACGGAATGGGGCCAAGTCTTCATCCTAGATTCACTCTCCAACTACAACCCCAAAGATGAACGCGAGGCTCAAAGCATCTGCGAACGAATCACCCCACGTCTTGCACACGCAAACGCTGCTGTTGTCCTCTCAGCCGTTAAAGTTTTAATGAAAATGATGGAAATTCTAGCCGGCGATACGGAATTTTGTGCTACTTTGAGTAAAAAACTCGCGCCACCTTTAGTCACCCTCTTGTCGTCCGAACCAGAAGTACAATATGTCGCTCTACGTAACATCAATCTCATCGTTCAGAAAAAACCCGACATTCTCAAACACGAAATGAAAGTCTTTTTTGTAAAATACAACGATCCGATTTATGTAAAGTTGGAGAAATTGGATATAATGATTCGATTAGCGTCGCAAGCAAATATCGCACAAGTTTTGAGTGAATTAAAAGAGTACGCCACTGAAGTCGATGTTGATTTTGTCCGGAAAGCAGTCAGGGCGATTGGACGTTGTGCCATTAAAGTGGAGCCTTCTGCTGAACGATGTGTTTCAACACTCTTGGATCTGATCCAAACTAAAGTTAATTACGTGGTACAGGAAGCCATTGTTGTTATCAAAGATATCTTCCGTAAATATCCGAATAAATACGAGAGTATTATCAGTACGCTTTGTGAAAATTTGGACACTTTGGATGAGCCAGAAGCAAGGGCTAGCATGGTTTGGATCATTGGTAAGTTTAGTGAGTTATCGTTCCCTACTTTACCGACATTCTAGGTGAATACGCTGAACGTATTGACAACGCTGATGAGCTACTTGACTCGTTCCTTGAAGGTTTTGCCGACGAAAATGCTCAAGTCCAATTACAACTTCTCACAGCGGTTGTCAAACTTTTCTTGAAACGTCCAGCTCACACTCAAGCCCTAGTCCAACATGTCTTAAGTCTTGCAACTCAAGATTCCGATAATCCCGATTTGAGAGACCGTGGTTTTATCTATTGGAGATTATTAAGTACCGATCCTGCAGCCGCTAAGGAGGTGGTTTTGGCTGATAAACCCCTCATTTCGGAAGAAACCGACTTACTTGAACCTACACTCCTTGACGAGCTTATTTGTCACATCTCATCCCTTGCAAGTGTTTACCACAAACCACCCACAGCTTTCGTTGAGGGACGCAGCGCCGGTATTCGTAAAACCCTCCCGGCGAGACAAGGCTCCGCCGATGATACTACCACCACACAAGAAGCCACAGTTATACCCAATCAAGAGTCACTAATCGGTGATTTATTATCAATGGATATTGGTAGCACTGTCGCACAACCACAACCAGCAGCACCACCCACTAGTAACGTTGATTTACTCGGTGGAGGTTTAGATGTTTTGGTGAGTTGACTTGTTTAGTCTGCGGTCGGTTTTACGTGGGTTTATAGTTAGGAGGCGGTCCTACCGATTTGGGCGTGGCACCATCAACCACCGGCTTATTGGGCGACATTTTCGGCTTAACCACCGCCCCTACTATGTACACACCGCCCAAATCCTGTTGGTTACCAGCCGATAAGGGCAAAGGCTTGGAAATAATGGGGACATTTTCACGACGTTCGGGACAAATCACCATGGATTTGAGTTGTACAAATAAGGCGATGCAAGCAATGAGTGGTTTTGCTATTCAATTCAATAAGAACAGTTTTGGGGTGGCTCCAGCCGCCCCCATGAATCTTGGTACTCTCCAACCAGGTCAAACCCTCGAATATAACCTCCCATTGAACACTAACGGTCCCGTTCAACGTATGGAGCCCCTCACTACGTTACAAGTCGCGATTAAAAACAACGTCGATGTGTTTTACTACGCGTGTCAAATACCGATTCAAGTCCTATTTATTGAAGACGGCACTTTGGATAAACGCGTTTTTTTGACCACTTGGCGTGATATACCGTCAGCTAACGAAGTTCAATATACTTTAAATGACCTCAAAGGTAACGCTGATGCGATTTCGGCCAAAATGACGCATAACAATATTTTCACAATCGCAAAACGTAACGTTGAAGGTCAAGATATGTTGTATCAATCTCTGAAATTAACCAATAATATTTGGGTCTTGTTGGAATTGAAACTACAACCAGGGGTTAATCATGCAACATTGAGTCTCAAATCGAGATCGGTCGAAGTGGCACCGTTTGTTTTTCAAGCCTATGACGCGATTATTAAGAATACATAAGTTAGATAAGCGTGAGGTTTTGTCATTCCATGTTAACACTATTAAACACGATTATGTTATAGGATATTAATTAAATATATGATATGTAACGAAATGTGTGTGGAGAAACCCCAAGCCGGTCCTGTGTTTCCCCCAAAGGTAGGTTTTTTATTATTTTGAAAATTACAAACTTTTATTTTAATTTACTAAGTCGGCTGCCTCTTTCAATGCCTCAAAAACCTTCCCCAACTTGTTTTCATCGTCCATCAGGGACACATTCAAATTAATGACCAATTCGTTTTCATTGCGTATAAAATGCACGCCTTTGTCCCTGCAAAACTCGTGCATTAATTGTGCCTTCCATTTCGTCGCTAATTTGACGAGTTTAAAGGGGGCTTCAGGGTGACTCGCCACCTCAAACTCGCACTCTTCCAAAAACCGATGAAACTTGACCGCCAACCGTGCAAACTTGACCGGTTTATCCCCCATCAACTCCAATCCTTTGAGCACAACCTCAACCAAATAGGTCGGAAGTGAAGCCGAGAAAATGTACCCCGAACCAGCCACTTGCTGTTGACTGATTATTGAAAACGATCCGGCACAGAACCCCCCAATTGACCCCAAAGCCCGCTCAAAAGTACCCATAATCATATCGATTCGACTAGGCTCGATTCGGTAATACTCGGTTAAGCCACGACCAGTCGCCCCAAAAACCCCCAACGTGTAGCTCTCTTCAAGAAAAACGCGTATTTTGAAGCGTTCGGCGACTTGTAGGAACGCCGGGAGGGGGCACAGTTTCCCCGTATTCCAGGAAACCCCCTCAATGATGAGAAATTTATGACAGTTGGTCACACTGCATGCCTTTTGGTGAAAATCACACGGATCGTTGTGGGAAAATTTTATGATGCGACTTCGAGCCGCTTTCAGGCCTTGCCAAATGGGAACATTGGTGAATTCGTCGACGAAAACCACGTCGGTTTGTTTGCAACAAGCGGCAACAGCGCTGGAAATCGTCACAAAACCATACGAGTAGATGATTGACTCCTCCATGTGGAGGAAACGAGCGAGACGTTCCTCCAATTCAAGGTGAATTTCAGTCGTGCCTGAAATTTTTTCAGTACACTGAATCACTGAATTTTTTACCTACCGTAAAACGCCCGAGGACCGCAAGTTCCAACACCAAATTCTTTGATTGTCTTTTCGGAAATTTTCTTAATTTCTTCGCTATTCAAAAGGTTTAAATAATTAGCTTTCGCTAAGTCGATGTTTTTCTCGTCTTCGATCACCATGTGGAGCTCTAAGGGTTCGTCTTGGGGGCCAATTGGGGTGATTAAAGGCTCAGGGTTAAAGTCTCGAAGGCGTTGCTCGAATAGAACCTCGTCGAACATCTTGAAACTATAAAATTTTACTACTTTGCAATAGTAGAATCGGTATTTACCGCACTTAAGTTGACGACAGACTAGTTAGTAGTAGCGAAACAGGCCAGTACCCTAATAATAAATAAACATATCGCAATTTCTATTGGTTAGTGCGAAATGCGACTAGCAAGACGTGTTTTTATTTTTTCTGAAGGTCTATGATGATAATAATGTTTATTAGTGTCACAGTAGAAAAGGTACTTTACATACGTCATAATACAATAAACAGAGATTGACATATAATAGTAAGTAGAGAAAAAAATACAAAGAAAGAAGTAAATAGATTTTAGTGACTAATTGCCCATATCACTGAAATCTTGCTCTAAATATTCTTTGAAAGTGAAAATTTTTTATTAAATAATTTTTAATTTCATTTAAAATACAAAACCGGGTTTATTCCGAACATTGTTAGGCAGTACCTTGTAAAATTTTATACAGTAGTAAGTAAATCCAAACCTAGATTTGCTTAAACAGTAAAGTATTAAATAAATAAATCTAAATGCTTTATAAAATATTCAAGACATCAAATACAGGGCGATTCAGATAAGATAATGAGCCTGACGATCAGGCGATGCAACCCAAAAAACAAATTTCATTTTTATCTTTGATCCAATTTAAATTAGGATTTGCAAGTTGAATCCAAGTTATCATCTTATGATGTCACTCTACACTAGCGCAGGGAACGATCATTAGTGCGATTCATTCTCGCAGAATGATAAAGAAATTACTAATTAGTCTTTTCGGTGTAAATTCAATACAAAATGTATGAAAGAATGAAACATTAAAGGTAAGTAAACAGTTTTTTTATAAATCATAAATTGCTTGTCAAAGCACTGTCAGAGATAACTTGGATTGCAAATGTAAATCGTAATTATTAAAATTAGATCAAGTCGTAAATGAAATTTGTTTTTTGGGTTGCATCGCGAGAACGTCAGGCTTATTATCTTACCTGAATCACCCTGTATATAAACAAGGAAAAGTTAAGATGTTGAGTTGAAACCATTTTTTTGCAATCTTCCCGATATCATAAACCTGCTATAATTCTAATCGCTCTATTTCTAACAATTGGGGGGGAGATAGAGAGTTACTTAATGTACGTAATAAGTAAATATTTTTACTTACTTGCTATGTAATGGGATATGAAAATTTATGGTAGGTTTAATAAAAACTCTTAATAAAAACAATCATATAATCTTTAAAAACGCAATAAATTAGTTTAAATTAAGTCGGCAGCCCCCTTCAGGGCTTCAAAGACCTTTCTTAGCCGGGCCTCATCGTCCATCAAGCCCAAACTCAAATTGAGCATCAACCCATTTTCGTTGTGTATAAAATGCACCCCTTTCCCCCTACAATACTCATGAACTCTCTTTTCGTTTGATTTCGGTGTCAGTGTGACGAGTTTAAAGGGGGCTTCCGGATGACTCGACACATCAAACCCACACTCTTCGGTCAAAAACCGATGAAACTTGACCGCTAACCGTGCAAATTTCTTTGGTTTATCACCAATCAAATCAAGGGATTTTAGTACAACCTTGACCAGATATGTGGGAAGCGAAGCCGAGAAGATGTACCCAGAGCCAGAGAGCCTCTGATGCTCGATTGTCATATTCGAACCGGCGCAAAACCCCCCAATGGACCCAATCGCCCCCTCGAGTGTCCCAATAATCATGTCGATTCTACTCGGCTCGATTCGGTAATACTCGGTTAAGCCACGACCAGTGGCCCCATAAATCCCCAAAGTGTAGCTCTCTTCGAGGAAAATGCGCATTTTGAACTCTTCAGCGACTTGAATGAAGGCCGGAAGGGGGCACAGTTTGCCCGTCGTCCATGAAACCCCTTCAATGATGAGGAATTTGCGCGATTTACGCTTCTCCGTGTTGGTAACACTGAGGACTTTTTTCCGGAAATCGTCAGGATCGTTGTGGGTGAAGGTAACAACGCGACTACGAGCAGCCGTCAGGCCTTGATGTATGGGAAAATTTGCGTGTTCGTCGATGAAAATCACGTCGTTTTTCTTACAATAGGCAGCAATGGAACTGGAAATTGCGACAAAACCGTACGAATAAACAATTGATTCTTCCATTTGGAGGAATTTAGCGAGGGATTGCTCCAAATCAAGATGGACGTCAGTGGTGCCTGAAAATTACTTTTACCAATTGTGTAAACAATTTTTTAACGTACCATAGAAGGCACGGGGGCCACATGTACCAACCCCATACTCTCGGATAAGGTCCTCTGAAGCTTTCTTGATTTCTTCGTTATTCAAAAGATCCAAATAATTGACTTTGGCTAAATCAACATTATTTTCATCTTCTTTCACCATGGGGATTTCCAGAGGGACCTCTTTTGACTCAATTGGGGTTATTAAAGGATCAGGGTTAAAGCTTTTGAGGCGTTGTTCAAATAAAACTTCGTCAAACATCTTGAAACTATAAAAATTTTATTACTTCAATAAAATCGAAAAAATTAAGGCCAAATAATTGATTGTTACAAAGTACCCAAAATGGGGCAGTTTAGAGATAGTTTAAACGGCAATAAAATAACATACTTACGTTTTTTTATCACAAGTTTTAATAAACCTCGAGGTTATTTTTATGAATTCAATTTTTTAGTTGATAAAAGTAGGCGTACGTAACCACCTGACATTTGCTGCCAACACCGCAACTAGAAAATCCCCAAGAACATAAACAAAACTTTATTATAGCAAATATTTAACAAATTAAATCGGGGACGAGGCTACAACATCCTCGCTCCCTATTGTATTCACACTCGCCTCTTCCAATTCTTCGGGTGCAGGGTTAAAAAACTGCTCAGTTTCGCGAAATTTCCGATTAAACTCATTATTATTCAATTCACAGGCTCTCAAACGATTCAAATTTGCGTTTTGTTGATTGGTGAAGTGTTTATGGAGCCCCAATTCGCATATGTTGTCTCGGACACTTTCCTTGCACAATTCCAACCCAGTTTTCACCACTCCGATGAAATTTTGCACAGAATCGGAGTTTGGCATCATAATGGCATTATTGTTGTCTTGTAACTGCTCTTCGTTGATTGTGTTTGTTGAAACCTTGCGGAAAAGCTCGTTCATTGTTTGGATGCACGAAAGTTGGGTTTGGGCCAATTCCATTGCAGGCTTTAGGGCACTAACACAGGGAGCCTTGTTTGATTTGAGAAATTCGGCCCTTAACTTCTCTAATTCCTCAAAACAAGAGTCAAACTCGGAATCAGACATTTTTGATTTTTTGCGGTTTGAAATTTCAAATCGTTTGAGGTTATGTCATAATCACAAGGCTACCAACAAAAAGATATTAAAAAAATAGACACTTATTTTGTGGTTTTGAGGATATTATTGACTAAATACGATACTATTTTTGTGTTTAACTTATTTCTTTTTGTAGTTATTGATTTTTGCCGGGTTTGTGTTTTCTATTTTCAGTTAAAATTAGCATTTTGCGGGAGATTTAAATCGGTGTAGATGGCGCGTCAATCGGTGGCGTTTGACAGGTGTCGAGGTCGGTGAAAGCACAAAAAAGTCATTTTATTCGTTTTTTCGTGTGTCCTAATTCGAAACTCATGTCCCCGTGTTAATTTAGTGGATTTTAATCAAATTCGTAACAGGACAGACCCCCCTAACTTCTGTTTTTTAATCACTAACTAAATGGCGCCATAAGGTGTTGTTTGTACACATCCGTTTCTTTAAATCGTCAGTTTTCGTGTTTTATTCAATTTAAAGGTCAGTCTTTTTGAGATTTTAGTTAAGGTGTTAATTTTTGTGGTTGTGTAGATGGACCAGACTCCCCCTGAGGATCTAAAGCCGACTTTTAGGCTTAGGCACGCATCAACCCCCTTAACCCATTTAACTCGTAAACGCAAACATGATGATACATTTGAATCTCCGAAAACCCCCAAATTTTCAAGTACCTTAAACGAGTCGCTAATCACAGACTTAAAAGAGATTCGGTTGGCCAATTCAGTTCCTAGTACTCCAGAGAAACAGTTGAGTTTTTTGGGGGCCAAAACTGTAGTCTCGTCACCGATTCAAGAATCTAGGAAGCTTCTGTACAGTAGTCTCAAAGAGGTTAAACCGGAACGTGATAGAAAATTTGGGTTGAAAGCTAATAAATATGTTCCTGTCACTAATAAGAAGTTGTTGCAAAGTATCCTCAATATCAACGTTATTATGGACGTAATTTTTCGGTACTTATCAGGGGGCGATTTGTACAGGTTTAGTCTGGTGTCACAATCGTTTTACAAAGCCTTGGAAGCAAACAAAGATGCGTTTTTACGGTACCAAGTCTACAAAGAGAGTTACAAAGACAATAAGGAGAATTACGTGATAACCCCACCGGGATCACCGGACAAGCCCGACAGCCCCCCGAGGACCAACAGCGAAAGGTTCAACAAGTTCCTCAGGGCCGCCCGCAGCCTCACCGGTTCCCAAACCTTGATGAAATGTGTCCGATGCGAGGGGGTTGCCGTCGTCGACAACCAAATCAGTCAATGCCAAAACCTGAACTCGTGTGGCCTCATCTCCTGTCTTCTGTGCTCAAGTTACTCCGAAACGGGTTATAAAGACTTTAAAGACTCCTGTGGTCATGCCTCGTTGCGGCCCACATTGGGCGATATGAGCAACACAATGGAAGATTCCTTTTCAAATTTTTCGACTCAAGACTCAGGTTTTTATTCGGAGAATGAAACACCGCCAAAGGTGAGACGGAATCTCTTCCAGACTGTTAATAGAGAAATGCCCAAACCTTTGTCACTCTACAACAACAACAAAGTCGTCGTGACTTACAAGAGGAAAGATTCTATTTCGTACATTCCAGTCGTGACCAATGAACCTGTCCAGAAACAGGTGGAGTGTGATAGCCCCCCGAGGCGTGGATATGCAATGAGTTCCAAGCAAATCAAGAAGAATCTGAAGAGACTAACGCGTTAGCATCACGTTACAGATTATGTGATAAGTTTCGTACTTTTAAAGACATTTGTTTTTGTGTTTATTATTCTCTAACATTTCCAGTGTTAATTATTAAGTGTAAGCATTTTTCATAAAGTTTCAATTTTTTAAAGTGACTTTTATTCCGCTGGGTTGGTAGCCATCCGAAAAATTACAACTTGTGCTCTCTTACCCATTTATTTGCAATTGATAACGGGTTTCAGGGGGCTAGATAAAATTATTAAAATTGGATTTTGGTTTGCTTGGAGGGGTTGGTAGCACTGCGCATGCGCCGTTTTGCAGGCCCGAGCGCGTGCAGAATTTTGAATCAGAGCACAATTCGAGATGCACTTGTTACTGTGTAGTGACGGTGCTAGCCTTGTGCAAGTGTAGAATAAAACATTTTGTGTCTTTTCCTTGTGTTTGATTTTCTTTGAGTGGGCCCCAGTTGTGGCTAACAATCTCGAATCGTGGTTGCCATGGTGATCATATTTGACAGTTACCTTTGTTGATTTATTGACAGATGCATTAATTTTTTTCCCTGTTAAGTTTTTTTTACACGTTCCAAAGTGTTTATTTGAATGAATGTTTCTGGTATTTGAAGAGGTTTTCTCAAAGGTAAGTCACGAAATGTTGTACATTGGATTATTTTCGTTTTTCATGTTGCCAACCGTTACGTCACGAAATGGTGCATTTTCATTGGTCGACGCCATTTTATCGATGGCTCCGTTTTGTAGTGAAAACGACTTTAGTTTTTAATAATTTCTGTGTTCATTTCTCTAAATTCACTCATGATTCTTCATAAATTTACGGTGTTGTTGCCACAAGTAAGTTTGCATGCTTTCTTTATGTAGTTTTCAGCGGTTTTTTCATACAAACTATTCAGCCAGTGGTGCAGTCCCACTGCGGTATTTTTTTACCTGGATTTTATTTACATTATCGGGTCATGATTTCTCGCGCTAACGTCGACTGAATTAAACTTGATTTAAATCGTGGTTTAGGGCAGGGGTTCGAGCCTCGGGGGAATTTTCAGCAAGAAGTTTGCCCGATTTCGGGGCCATCTTGCCAGCCTCTCTCATCCCACTGCGGGAACCCCCTTGATAATTTCACTTTCATTCAAATTTTTTGCGTATTTGTGCTTTTTTGCAATTTTCGTGAAAATTTTCGATGTAGGTCATTTCCTAGGGACTTTTTTGTTTTCCCACTAAAACCAAACGAAAAAGTTTTTGTTTGTATTTATTGTCAAATTGGCGATAAACACATCATTGTTTTGGTTTTTACCCATTTTCGCATAGTTCCACCCCTTAGAACGGTAAAAATCTAATTATTGTTGTGAAAAATGCGTTGGTTGTAAGCCAAGACCTAACCTAAAATTTCTCGGGGGCCCTTAGGTAGTTTTCCTCAGTGAGTTCGCTTGGTAATCAGTTAAAATGTCGGCCAACGCTCAAACCAACGGCAAGAAGAGCTCAAACAGTTCAACCGTGAACACCCCAGCCAGCACTCCGGTGACAAATGGCAATTCGCAAACCATCTCCCAGAGCACCCCTCCGCCTCCGAACAACAACGCCCCCAAATACGGCACCCTTGTCCCTAACCGAATCTTTGTCGGCGGCATCTCCGCCAACACCACCGAAGGCGAACTTTTGCAACTATTTAGCAGTTACGGCACTGTAAAAGCGGCCAAAATCATCCAAGATAGAGCCGGCGTCTCCAAAGGTTACGGTTTCATAACATTCGAAAGCGAAGACGATGCTAAACGTCCCCTGAAAGACGCCGATAATATCGTCCTCAAGGAAAGAAAGTTAAACATTGCCCCAGCCATCAAGAAACAAGTAAGAGATCGATGTAAAAGTGACAAAAATTGTAATTTTTTCCGTTTTACAGCCGTTCAACAGGGCCTTTGACGCTGCCAGTCCGTCAACTGTCGCACCAGGGAACACGGCACAGTACTTTTTCCCACCCAGTGCCGGGGTGCCCTATTTTCAAGGGGGCGTCACTTATTATCAACAGCCGCCGACAGCCCCGGGGGATCCCAACTCGCAGACCACCGTCTATCAGGGTAACCGCAAACATTGACATTGAATAATAATGTTTATTTATGAGCCGGTGACTATAAACTTTTTATTTGCTTTGATAACATTTTTTCGTGCAAAATTCAAGTAAAAATGGACGAGACCCGAATGAACTTTAAAATTATGAACGTTATTATGTTTTCCAAGAATTGCATTATCGCGGCTTGTTTTAACGATCCAAGAACTGCTATTCATGGTGGTATTTTTCAATGAACAGATATGGAAGTAAATTTTCTTTGTTTTTATAACGAATTGAATAATTGAAAAAAAAATTGAATGAAAAGTAAATTCTAAGAAAGCTTCGAGCTTTAAATGAGTTTTCTTTGTGTGTTTATATTTTGTCGTAACTTGATCGGCACGTGTTTAGGTTTATTATTTTATTTTCTCAAATTGCTAAATGTTTACGTTACAATAGTATTTCGGAGAATGGAAAAAGAGAGCCGGTTTATGTTTGAAAATTTAAATAATCATTTGGAAAATTTAATATTTAAAATGATTATCGTCTTGTGCTACATTATTAAACTTGACTTTCTGCAACCCAATTAGTATATTCGTAATTTGAAACGTGCTAAGTTTATGTTTACATTCTTCCAGTATTTAAAATTGTCGTCGCTTCAATGTTTTATCAAGAATCGACCAAACATTTTTCAAGTGTTTGTTTATTGAACACTAGATCTCAAATTACGTGCTCGAAGCGTTTTATTTAATTTTTGTCTTTTTTTTCTTACAGCTCCTCCCGTATATCCGGCTCAAACCGGACAACCGCAAGCCCCAACTTACCCACCGATGATGTTCCCTCCTCACATTTACATGCCACAGCAGTACGCCATGCCACCGATGCCGGTAAGTATAGATGAAAAACAAACCGTGCAGTTGCGATTTTTCTAGTGTTAAGAGAAAAAAAATGTGGTTTCGCTACGACACAATCGAATAAAATCATAATTGTTATTGTTCGTGTATAAATAGTGTATATGTTCAGTCCAGCAACTACATATCGGAAGGGCTGTATCCAGTCACCCAGCCTGCCTACGTGTTGCTGGACGGCCTGCAGTACTGAGGGCTCCCCACGTCTCTCCCCGCCCCTTTCTTAAGGTCTCTGATCGCACGCCGAAACGTCTGTATTTTTCATTTTTGCACGAGGCCTTGTTGTTTGTTTATGTTGGTTTTTATTTCGTTATTTTATTTATTTCGCTTATGATTTTGTTGAGCATGCGTGGCGAAATTTTATTATCATTACATAGACCAGTCATTTTGCTCTTGTGTAAAGCATTTTACTTAAATGGTTGGTCTATTTTTCACATTTTGAATAAATTTTGAATTAGAGAGGTTTCACTGCATTGATTGTTTTTTTTTTGTTGATTAGTACGAGTACAACTACTACCCTAACAACGGAGGAGCCCAATATTTGGTCGGCGGTCAGAATGGCGGTCCCGGAAACGGATCAGGCGGAAACTCTCAGGGCGGTCCTCCAATGCCGCCATCGAACAGCCCCCCACGACCGCCTTGTTACAACGCCCAATTACCACCCTATACACCGGACCCAGTATACTACAACATGCCAGTATACGGGGGTCCGGTCGAGGGCACAGCCGTCTATCCCGAAGGTTTGGACATGTCCAACGGCGTTTATCCTGAGGTTAGTCAGATATTAGGCGAGTTTTTGCACGGATTTGACGGCACGGATGTGCAGGGCCCCTACCCTGTGGCCGACTCCACCCAAGACATAAACGACACCGCCTCTGTCACACCTATCGTCGACCACGCCCCATTATACGAACATGAAACGAACGACGCCGATAACAGCCGACAAAGTAAAACGCCGGTCGTGTCGCTGCTGTCGATGGAACAACATCAAGAGAAAGATTTCGTTTCGATGCAAGGCGGACGACGCGTTAAACCTCAACCACTCCCACCACCACCACAACAACAACAACAACCAATTGTAATACCGCACTTTGCTCAGAATCAAGCCCCGCCACCTATGTATTACAATTTCAACGGACCGCCCGTACGATCTCAAATCCCGTCTTACAACAACAATAATAATAAAACGGCGAACGGTTATCGTAAACCGCGCACTTTTAACTCCGCCTCCAATACCGCCGCGACGCGAAAATACGATTTGAATCGAACCAATGATAATTCGTCGAGGTCGAGTCTTCGGACCGATTCGAATTCGTCGGCGAATGCCGTCGTTGATGAAAATAAAAACGAGGAGAAACAATCAACGAATAGTTTTCACATGTATAACCCATGTTCGAGGACGTATCAGAATTCGCTAGGACGACGTATGAACAACAAGAAGGATATGTTGGACAACAACAACAAACCTAAAAGTAATTTTGTTGTTCAATCACAGCAACAACAGCTGAGGAATAACGGCCAGCAGAGTTATGTGATGACGACAGCGGCAGCTGCGACGGCGTCTGCAGCGTCGGTGGTGAGGAGGAATAAAAGATCGACGCGTCGGAACGTCGGTCAATCGGGAGGATCGCTGAGCGAGATCGGCGCCGGTGACGCCCCACTAGCCAACAACGATGTTACAGATACCTGTAAAAAAATGGAAACACTGAAAATGTGATTAAAACGAGGTTTGTTGTTGACACTTAAGAAAGGGATAATTTATTTATTAAAAAAAATGTTTGCTTGTATATAAAAAACACAAAAAAATAATAATAAAAATGCAATATTATTTAAATAATCGACAATATTGTTATTAATACAAAAGTGAGATGAAGCCCGTTTAGCATTGGACTTTATTATTATTCCTAGATTAGGTTCTTTTGTAGATAAAAGAAGAGAGAAAAAACTAAGTCCTACACATATTTTTAACAAGTAATTGTTATTTAATGTCTAAGGATGTGTATAAATTAGTTTAGTTTTGATTATTTTCTAAACTCGATGACTTATTCGCAACAATCGTATATTTAGTCGAGGGGAAAATGTGTCCTATTTTGAATTCAGAAGGTGTTGTTTGGTCGTCGGGACTGAACAAGTTTATGCCTTATTTCCTCTCAACTATACGTTCTATAGGTTAGTTTTTGATATTGTTTTTTCCCCCTTCGAAAACAGTCTTTACAATTGACTTTAAAATCAAAGTGAGATTTTTGCTCAAAAAGGCTGCCATCGGTTTTTAGTCCAAATCGAGTGAATCTATCGGCTCTCTAAAAACATATTTGCGTTGTATTTCTTTCCCTTGATATTCTGTTTTGTTGTTTGTTAGTCTCGGAATATTTCAATTTTAGGCTGTGACGTTAAATTGTTAAATTTGTAGTTATTTCATCGAAATTCAAAATTTTTTACGGGACAGATTGTTAAAAATCAAAAACTTACACAAAATGTTTCAAAAGAGCCTAAAATTTGTTATAACTAAATGATTTTTTTCCAAAGAAAGTATTTTAAGATTAGTCGTAAGGATTGTAGCAATGTAAGATAGTAATTTATTAAGTAGTGTAGATATTTAGGTGTCATAGTTCATAAAAAATCGAGAATTTTTTGGCCAAAACTAATTACACTATTTAGTTGATTAAGATTGTCGTCATAAATTGTTTGTGTTTACCGTTTTGGGTAAGCAAACCAAGTCGTCTTATTCAAAGTATATTAACAAAGTACCTGTCTTAAATCTATGCTAAAAAGAAACAAACAAAACATTTGTAAATACCTACTATTTAGTTGATATACTTGTTGATGTTTGGAAATTTTATCGATAAAAGCGTTTTCGTTGCATTATTGGCCAACGTAGCTTTTAATTTTAAAAAATAGGTTTAGGGAAGATCACCCATTGCCCCCCTCACAAAAACAAGAGCAATATGTAAACTCTGTCAATTTTAGTTTGTATATAATAATCAAAAAACAAGTAAAAAGAAATGCTCTAAAAACGGTTGTGCATAAAAATTGTAGTCGTAAAGTATTTAGCTGTAGTTTAAATACACGATTGATCGGCGGCTTTCAATACGCCGAATACAACAAAAATACAAACTGAAATGTGAGCTATGATAAGCCAAATTTTTGTGATAGCGGCGAAAAATGTGTTTTTAAAATTCAAATTTTCCCAATGGAAAATTCAAATTTTAAAACACAAATTTCCGACTTAAAATGTGTGTTCAACAACTTGAAATCTTGTAGGCATTAATTAGACTTGCTTCGGGAGGCTTGCGGCCTCGTTTCAATAGTTATATTAAACAAAACAAAAACGGAAAAAATTCAAATATAGCATTATGAAACTATAAATGTAAAATAAAACGCAATATTTTAGAAACTATATAACTTAAGAAAACAGTGAGAAATATTTATTAATTACAATAACATTATAATTAATTAACTATTACATAAGTATGTACAAAGTATCTCAGATAATAAATTTAAATTTAAGAAGAGTCGGGTTTTTGATTGGAACGAACCCTTCTCTGTATTGGCAGCAGTGCGTCACCAAAAAAGTCACTAAAACAGTGGTCGTATTTGCGAAATGGCTGCCGTTTTAGATTATTTTTCAATAGGAAGTACAGTGTGGTGCAGGACATGTTATAACACAGAAATCGAAGGGGAGGTGATGGCATTTGACCCCCAAGTCAAAATACTTATATTGAGTATCCTTTTCACACTGAAACTTTCACCACTCCCAATTAGGTTAAGTCGCCCCCCAAGTCATGTTTTTCCTTAATTGCGTCTAGAATGCGCTTCGTCGAGCGGTGATTCAAAATTAAACGATGTTCATTTCGTCAATCTTTCGTTGGTTAGTGAGTTACAGGTGAAAAAAGAAGTCACTTCATTACCCGAAGTGCCACAATCGTTAAATCTGCAAAGGGTGAGTGTTAAAGAGGGTTGAGAGTAGTTTTAATTGAGTGTTTTGCAGCTAAATACACGAGTGCGGAATCAGGTCGACAAAAAACGCCGAATTTTACAAGCAATTTCTGCAAATGTATCAGTAGAAGGCCAGAGTTTATTTATAGCAATCGCCAAAACAATAAAAGAAGTGAGGTGGAGGAATTCGGAAATTGTCGTCTGGAATCAGGAAGTGATCATCAGTCCACCCTACCAACTGGAAAATATCAGAGGCGACACCAAAAGCAAAGAGTATAATTATATAAAGAAAGTCGTGGAGAAACATATGAAGGACCTAGCAATGAATTCGCAAAACACCACGCAGGTTCAAAACACACAACAATAAAACCAGCCCTTAACTTATTTTAGTTCAATTTCAACATAGTATTCTCGGACGATTCCGTTTTTATTATTTCTCTCAACTCTCTCAAATCGTAGACGATTCCGATTCTTTATTTTGTTTTGTTTATCAATTTTATTATTGGTGTATTAAATATTTTTCTTAAGGAAACAATAAAATTGTACAAAAACCCAACAGGGACTTTGCTTCCCCCCATCTAGTGATTTTTATGTTGGCAATGCGGAATAAATGCGTTTGATTTGGTGGCATTTTCCGACGCTTCTTTCTCCTGTTTTTAAACGCTTTTATTGTGAAAAATTCCACGATTGTGAAAAATTCTCCACTAATTAACCGCAAGTACGGCAAAATCGTCGAATTAATATATCGGTGAAAAGCAGTGACGCCATTTTCGCCATCTGTCAAATGTGAGCAAGGTCCGTCTGTCAAATAATTAATTTAGAAGTAAACAAAAATAATTGTGAAATTTCGTGGCATTTACACGTTGGTGTGACAATTTCGATGATTTCCACAAAGTCGGAGAGTTATTTCGGCGCGGGACAACCAGTTGGGGCTTTTTAGGTCACCGCCACCAATATGGGCAAATTATGGCGAACCCCCAGTACCATCATGTAAGGAGGTTTATGGGATAGCTTGGGACGATGCACCGAGCGAAAAAACCACAAATCACCGATTTGAACCAACACCTGACTTGTAAACTATGCAAGGGTTATTTCATCGATGCCACCACAATTATCGAATGTTTGCACTCTTGTAAGTAAAGACACATTTTGTGTCCCCGTTCTAAATCCTTTTATAGTTTGCAGAAGTTGCATCGTTAAGTATTTGGAAACGAATAAATACTGTCCAGTGTGCGATGTGCAAGTACACAAATCGAAGCCACTACTTAATATCAGATACGACAAAACTCTACAAGACATCGTCTACAAACTGGTTCCAAGATTGTTTCAGAGTAAGGGGGCGCACGTGGGGTTATGTCGTACTAATTGCGTGTTTCAGATGAGGTCCAACGACGACGGGACTTCTACCAAACACATCCAGAGGCGAAACCCAATCTAGAGAAAATCCTTGAGAATTATCAACACATTATCAGTCCCGAGGAGTCGATTTCGTTAACGATGTGCTATTACGGGTGTAAAGAATCGTCGCGTTATTTACGTTGTCCGGCTGCTGTTACAATCGGTCATTTACAAAAACTAATTCGGGCCAAATACGGCCTGTTTGATAATCACCATGTAGATATTTTGTACAATCAAGATTGCCTTAACTCAACGTTGACTCTCATCGACGTGTCTTATATTTATTCATGGAAGAGAAAAACCCCCCTGGAATTAACCTACCGAATTTACGAATACACACCGAAAAGAACGGAAGTGAAAGAGGAAGAGACAAGCGAACAAACAAACAACAACAACAACTGGAAAGAAGTCCAATTGAGGATAAGTGAAAACGGCGAAATGTCAATCATCCAAGATGAAGCTTCTGAACTTGTAAATAATAACAATTACAAACCTGAAATCGTAACAGTCGTCGATAAAAAGTTACCTGAACTTAATCTAATCGGTGAAAACAGTGCAGCATCGACTTGTGTCACATTCAGTTCATCTACGACAACAAAAACCGTTTTTAGTACAATTAATTCGACTAAATGCAGTGTATCGTGTGATAGTGAACCACCACCAATCGAAAAAACCCTTAAACGGAAAGCGGATACGCCCCCTGAACCACCCAAAAAACAAACGATACTAAACCACTCAATCGGTATACAAAACCTCTCCAATAATCACCCCCTCAAGAAACATTCACAAATCAATAAGGACGATAGTGTTTTTACTAAACCGAAAAGTGTGACCTTGAGTCGACCGGGAACACCAAAACCTTGCTACATGCCGAAACCGGTTATAACCGTCCCGAAACCAAGCACGAGTATGGGAGGCGTGACTAAACCACCAGTTAAAACCGCTCCGATACCCCTTCCACCGCCTCCTCAACCAACCAAATTGATCAAAACAAAACCGAGCACTCCAATTGGCTACAAGACGCTTCGTGATCCGCCCAAAAGCTGGAATTCGCAAATAGCCAAAGCCAACATAACTAAACCAATCACCGATCCGAAGAATATAAAACCAGCGAAATTTTTCAAAAGACGAAATAACCTTCCTCGTTATTTGGGAAACCCGGCGTCCGGTGTCAAGCCCATGTATCCGGTCCAGCTCAGTCCCGAAAAGGAGAAACCTAGTGGCGAAATCAAGAAACACTCAATTGTGAAAATCGATCCAAAGACATTGAAACCGATATCGGAGAAGGCCCCCGAGACGACATCGTTGAGCAATTCGAGCGATTTGAAAATAAATACGAGTTCGGTGTCGATTTTTAATCCATTGAAGTTGCAAAATTCGCCGAAAGGGGAGCGCAAATCGCCGAAGAGTCCACTTTCGCCCAAGACGAGTAAAAGTGCGTCACCGACCACGAAACGAGATAAATTAAATTTGAATTTCACACCAAGTAATCCGTTTATACCGAATTTGACATCGCCTACGGTCAGTCCAAATCAGTTTTTGTATCCTGCAGGACCTCCGGGATTCCCCTCGTACGATCCGAGGGTGATGGCGGCATATCATAATCTCATTTACGGACAGAGAATGCCATTTCCGCCCGCGTTGACAATGGGCAAGTGTTTCGAGTTGGCGGGGCCGACGAGCCCCAAATTGGGAGGTATTCCACACAGTCCACAGGTGAGTGCATCATCACTCTGTTTATTTCTAGTTGTGATTTATCAGTTTCAGAAGATTCCGACCGAATTCAAGAAGAAGAAAGAGAGTGGAGGGAAAAGTGAGAAGAGTTTACAGAACGCTGTTGAAAAATTGACACAGAAACAAGCGAAAGTTGAGGAACAAAAGACGACGAATGGTGAGACCGAACCAGAGACGGCCGCGACGGTAAGTGCGGAAAAGGACGACGAGAAACGAAGTGCCTGATTTAGTTTTTTTCGGTGCCTTGATGCCGAGTTTCACTGTAGCTTAAAAAAAAGAGAGAAATTTTTAAAAACACCAATAGGAAGGATAATACTCTGCTTAAAATAGTGTAGAAATGGTTTTTACTTTACTTTATTGTGTGTGTGTTTGTAAACGGGTCGGTGTCGGATTGGCGTCCATATTTTGTAACGTTCTTTTAGTTGGGAAAAATTGGTGAAAATTTGCTTTCGGAAAATTTCGACGGCTGTGATGTTTTTTTTTGATCATTTATAAAATAAAATGTCGGTACAAAATATGGGCATGACTTGTTTATAGATACCTGGAATTTTATATTAATAATAGTTTAAGGACATTTTTAATATTTCAGTTACGAGAGAAAATTTGAAAGATTTTATTATTGTACATTGTAAATAATTGAGAGCACAGATGATTTAATAAAAAAATATTTATAGTTTTAAAACGTTTGCTTTCACAACGTGTCATAATCACTAGCCAGACTAAAATCGATCACTTCGTCACTTGTTAAAAATCGAACATCGCTTTGACTGTCACCGTTTGACGTTTGTTTCAAGCGTCGACAGTGACACAGTTGGTACCGCCGCGCCACAAATGCCATACCAACCACACCGAATAAAACACCAAAAACAACCCCAACACCGAAAACTATCGATTTCATATCACTTGTGACAATTTTATTATCGATCACTATTTTCTGATGGTCGTAACTCTTATCACTGTCCTCGTAGTCGGTTATTATTTCGCTTTCTTTCATTGGCGGAAAAGTCTCAGTCACTGTTTTAGTAGTAGCGGACGTAGTCGTAGAAGTACTAGTGACGGTGACTGTAGTAATTTCACTAGTTTCACTAGTGACACTTGTGGGCGTATCACTCAAACAGAAATCAAAGTAGTCGGGACAACATCGATTACGTTCGAAACACCCCTCATCACAGTCACAAGTGATCAACCAATCAGAAAAATGGGTGTCGTTAGTGTTGCATCGGTTTTCGCAAGACTCGACACTGATTGGCGTCCAAGTGCTTGGCTCCGCCCTGAAACGAATCGTAGTAAAGTGGGTGGGTGAGTAGGTGGGGCTTACGTCGTCGTTTCAGTTTCGATTTCATCATCGGGAGAACAATTGTGTATCACTCGTACGTCATCGATTGCTATGTCACTGACATAACTCCGCCCTCGTACCCCTTCTATCACTATCTGAAACATTTGAAAATCACATTGTGTCACTACTTTGACTAGACCTACTTGATAATCGGTATTAATTGAGCCAATTGTGATAAAACCGCGATACCAGCGATTTCCCTGGTTGCCAGATTTCTCCCAGAGTGATTTTTTGGGATCAAGTTGCCACGTCTCATTCACTTTTTTTAAGTAGATTCGCAGACTTCCGGTTGTAGACCCATACATGTGGTAATAAAACTCAAAACAGACATTTTCGTCGGTTTTGTCATAAACAGGCGAAATGAGCCGAGCTGTGTCGTTGATATTTCGCGCTGATGATTCTATATACATGTAGAAACCATCTTTACCGGCCCCTTTGGTGTGGTCATGTGACGGCCCGGTGCCTATAGACGCACTAGGCGTGGCGTAATTTAACCGCGTCCAATCAAAATCATGATTTAAGTCGTGGTTCCACCCACACAGGTCTTCCCATTCGAAATCACAGGACAGGGCGGGGCTTGAATTAGTCGCTGAAATTTGATTTGATGTTGTGATTAATGGGTGTAGCTTGAGGTGGCACTTACCTAAACATACTGGAAGTGGGTTATCCCAATGTAAACCATCACAGTATGCAATACTCGAGCCTCGTAGTTGAAAGTGACTCTTACAGAAAAAATTCAAAACGGCGCCCCCATGTGACGGATAGATGAATCCATTGACGGGGGGTTTGGCCGTTCGACAAGTGCCCCCTAGTGGATTTAATTACACAAATTTTGATTTTAATAAGTGACTTACTGACGCATTTTGGAAATGTGTTGTCCCACACGCCTTGCACGCACACTGTGTATCTATCACCGGCTAGTGTATACCCAGTGTTGCATAAAACACGCGCGATTTTGCCACGTTGGCGGTACCGGACACGTCCATTGGCGACTTTAATGAGGGGACAATCGCGATTGGGCGATTTCACGGTGGTGGTCACCTCGAAAAAGGCGAAGAGGAGGAAAAAACCACCGAACAATTGCATCTTTTAACAACGACTAACGATTCGAACTTGACCCTTATCAGTTCCTGGGGAAGTTGATTAGGGAAGGAAGTGATAATTGCGATCTGCATTTTAAGAAGTGATAAGGAAATGTGGGATGTTCGGAGGACAGGTGATTGGGTTTGAATTTCGCGCCACATTTGTGACGTAATTTGCGTAAGGTAGAGTCGGGCAAAAACTATATGTACACACCTGTGGTGGCGTACAGTTAAATGGTGTCCGTTATTTTAGCCCTGTGATAAGGAAGCGAATCTACATTCTACACGCCACTGATTTCTAAACTCCCCTCTTTTTTAAATAAAAAAGGCGTCCAGATGTGTGTACTTCTCATTTTTACCTCACTCTATGTAAGATTTTTTTTAATAATTGGAATTTTGTCGCAATTATAAACATTGTTACTGTAAAATACAGATATTTGAGGTGATTCTTAGCTGGGAGCTTGTATAAAAATGGAATTGGTATAAAATAACAATTTTGTTGTCATTTGTAATTTCATTATCAAGGCTACGCATGAAGGTAAGTTATATTTTATTTACAATTTTAACAAACTGGGTTACTAGAGTGCCTCCAGTTTGGCTGAATTTCCAAGTTTTGCTGAATGTGTGCCAATTTTAGGAGATGAAATTTGAAATTAGCGCTAGTTTGGAGTGGCCACCAGATGGCGCATCAAGGTGAGTCAAAAGTGTATTTATAAATTCGCTATTAATTTCTTGTGTTTATCGTTTGGTTTACGGTCGTTCCTTAGAAGGTTTCGCTTGTTTAGTTACGTGACAGTGTTTGTTATTAATTAGTTTAAGGAAAAACATCAAAAATGCCGGTTTTCCACACAAAAACAATCGAATCTATTTTGGAGCCCGTTGCACAACAGGTAAAAATAAAATTTATACAATTATTTGAACCCCAGTTGTGGGCGACACAATTCGTGATATTTTCACTTCCGGTGAGGCATTTCCTCTCCAGGAATCGCAGTGGGTGTTGCCTGGGAAACAATCGAATCGCGTCCAAAAATGTCAAATGTCAATTGTGATTTTTTCGAAATGGGAAATCCCATTTCTGGTTGAATTTCGTGGTGAAAGTGTTGTAGAATCACTGCGGTGTAGGTTTTAGTGACAGTTGTTTAGGTTAAAATTTGATCGGACCAAATAAGGTTATGTCGCCCATTGTTGGGGGTACGCCCACCTGTTTGACATTTGAATTTTTTTTTCCTAGGTTTCGAAACTTGTCATTTTGCACGAAGAAGCCGAAGATGGGATCCCTATGCCCGATTTGGAGCAACCCGTGCGGAGTGTCTCAAACGCGGTCTCGAATCTGGTCAAAGTCGGACGTGAGACAATCAACAGCTCCGATGACCCCATTTTGCGCCAGGACATGCCCGCGGCGCTGGTCCGCGTCGAACGCTCCTCGAAACTCCTGGAAGAGGCAAGCAGTATGCTTAAATCCGACCCTTACTCGTCCCCGGCCCGAAAACGGCTAATCGAGGGCAGTGGGGGCATTCTACAAGCCACTTCGGCCCTTCTCCTATGCTTCGACGAGTCAGAAGTGAGGAAAATCATAAGGGAGTGCCACCGGGTGCTTGACTACCTCGCCGTAGCCGAAGTTATCGAAACTTTGGACGAATTGGTGCAGTTTTTGCGCGACTTGAGCCCCTGTCTCAGTAAAGTCAGTCGCGAAGTGAGCGCTAGAGAGAAAGAATTGACCCATCAAGTCCACTCGGAGATTCTAGTCCGATGTCTGGACCAAGTCAAAACTCTAGCCCCAATTCTCATCTGCTCCATGAAAATCTACATTCAGATTGTGTCACAAGGGGGCAAACGCGTCGAAGAAGCCATCGAAAACCGCAATTATTTAGCCCAGAGAATGACCGATGAAATCAACGAAATTATCCGAGTTTTGCAACTAACGAGTTATGACGAGGAACAGTCCGATTTAGACAATTTAACAGTTTTAAAAAAGTTGCAGAACGCAATTCAGAATAAGATAAACACTGCCAATGACTGGCTTTTGGACCCCAATGCCGTACGTGGGGGTATTGGGGAGAAAAGTCTCCGACAGATTATTGAAGCGGCCCAAAAAGTAGCCGAGCGATGTCTTCCTCAAGACGCCCGCAATATTAACAAATTGTGTTCGGAGTTGAACACCATGACTGATGCCCTTTGTGAGTTGAGACAGGACGGGAAAGGGGCCACTCCACAAGCCGAGTCTTTGGCGCGTGGTATTAAAGAGAAGTTGGGGAATTTGCAACAAGCTGTGTTGAACGCTGTCGTGGCTGTGGATAAGGCAGGGTTGCAACAGACGGCACATACGGTTCAAGGGAGGTTGGAGCAGGCGAGGAAATGGTTGTCGAATCCAGGACATGACGATAAGGGCCTAGGGAAGAGGGCTATTGCGTTGATTGTCGAGGAAGGAAGGAAGGTGAGCGAAAATGAGCGATTATTTTTGGAAATTGGATAAATTTAGTTTTGGCGCGCTATGACTCATTTGAAAGGGAGTTTCCGAACGATAAAATTTGGTTAATGTTCCTGTTATGTAAATTTCATTGCAAATAATGTCACATTTAAATTTGTACTGTGAGAATAAGGCAAGGAAATCAATGAATAGTCAATTAGAGTACATTTTTCTTCCATATTTGTTTTGTTTACGAAAATATCTCTCGTGCCTAATTTATCAAAACAGTTTTAGTAAACATAAAATGTCTATTCATGTGTTTTACATTTATAAACAAACGTCAACTAGATGTATAATTATATCACTTGTTAGTCAGTTAATCATTTTGCCAGTGACTATTTTTAGATTTATGTGCGAATTTATAGATTTTAAGTGAGCAAACAACGTGAAACAATCAAAACATTATATTGACAAATTGAAAACAGATTTTTCGTGCACATACGTTTCTAATATCTACTGTTTTTAATAAATTAACATAATACAAAAAAGGATTGATCTAGATTATGCAGTAATTTTTTTTGTTGTCCGTTTGTTAATGTCAATGTAATTTATTAATTAACGAATTTCCACCGTTTTTCTTACATTTAACTCACAATAAATCGTATTGACAGCTGTCATTGAATTGAACTCAAAAATAGTGTCATGAAAAAAGAAAACTAAATTGGTTTTGATTTGGCATTAATTTAAAATTTTGTCGGCAGGTTAAAGAAAAAAATGTACTATTAAAGGCATTCATTTACTCGCTGTCGTTCGTTCATGCTTTAAACAGTATCGATTATTAATCGCTTTCATGAATGAATTAGTTTATTAAATAACTATTAAACCATTTTTTTATAAAAATGATTGTATCTTTTTTTTTCTAAAACTGTTTTATAAAATTCGAAACTTGGGGGTTTTCTGCATAACAGTCTTTTGAGAAAAATTTAAATTACGGATAATGTCTTATAAAATGTTGTTTAGTGCTATTCAGGAACGTAATTAGGCGTTTAATTTTTTTTAGTTAATAAATTTTCTTAAATTTGTTTTTTTTTATGTCTTAAGAAAATTATTAAGTAAAAAATTCAATGATTAAAGTACAGATTTGTCAACAAGAAATTATCACCTAGGATTTGAATTTTTAGGAAAATTACGTTTTTCATGTTGTTTGTAACTAGAATTTTCAGAAGTAATTTGCAATGTCTACGGTTGGTTACCCCTTGTTGTTGACGGTTAACGTTTTCTGTCAACCTGCTGTAAACTATTAAATTATGCATTCAAGCTGATAGGTGACATCCTAAATTTTTTTCACTAATTACGATATCTTTTATTTGTCTCCAAAAACAAACCTAACCGATTTATGGCACGAATATCCCTAAATCCTAGGTAGTAATTTCTTGTTGATACGATAATAGGTTTGGTTTTAAATTTCGTTTACGTTTTATCAATAATTAAATTTGATTTAAAAAAGTAGTAATGTTTTTTTTTTAGTAGTAACTTTTTATTGTTTAGCAATTTTCCAGCTTTGAAAAATATGTTGCATTTTTAGTTTTAATATAATATTTTACAAAAATAAAAAATATGAGTTCGAAAACAATTAAATAAAGGCATTTGGTCTTACTCAGATTGAGAAAAAAGCTGAACAAAGCAAAATCTTCACAAATTGGAAACTGAAGAACCTATGAACGTGCTTCATTTCGGCAATATTGCTTTCCAAGAAAAAAAATTGTAAAATCTATAAAAATTAAAATGAAAACGCCACAATATTGAAATATAAAGCAAAAACAACGAAACAAACCGAAATGCCACATTTACAGCTCGATTTTGCTACTTTCTCAATCATTTTATTTAAATATCTTAGAAGAATTGACATTTTTGCTGGAAAGTAAGCAATATTTTTGTAAAAACAATATTCTTATGAAACCAAATAAGCACATTTATAGCCTGATTTTGCGATTTTTTTACGTTATAAACAACCCAAATTGAATAAAACTTTTTTTTTACTTTTTTTGGGATTTTTGCATTTATTCAACAAACTTCTTTAAAATTAGATGAATTATTCTCGTTAGTTTCTAAATTTGGAGAAACGGAAATTAGGACAATTATTTTATTCTTACCCCCAAAACTGGTCTTTTTAAACTGAAAAAAAATCATTGATATTTATTCTTATTCACTGTCACATAGGAATAATCAAACTAGTTTTTAAATAAAAAAGAAATAAAACGTTCTTAGATGGAATTTCAAAAAAAGTTGAAAAAAGTCGGACTTTTCATATTGAAACGGATACACGAAATTGGTCATTTGTTGTTAAGTGCCCAGAACAAGAAAAAAAGATAAAATTGCAAGTATCGAAAATCAATCAAAATTTTGCCAGAATCGAAAAAAATTAAAAATTTTAAAATTGCTTCAAAACACCCAGAAAAGTGTTAAAACGTTGTAGAAATGGACGTAATAAATTTTTGAAAAGTTATGGATGTGCACATGTTCTTATGTAAAAGAAGAGAGAAAGAAAACGCACATGAGAGCAAATAAGAGAGCTAACCATAAGAAAGAGAAAGAGTATAAGAGCATAAAAAAGCAAAAAAGCTTTTTTATCGTCACCCCAAATTTTTTATTTTTCTAAGATAAATTCAAAAACTAACAATCAAAGTAAGTGTTAAAAGGTGTTACTACCTAAGTGCTATGAAACATGTGCACATGTTCTATCAAGTATAATTTTAATTGAATTTGTGAAGCACCTCCCACATGGAGATGTAATCTACTATTTTTCGTAAAGTTCTATATGATTTTTTTTGGTTTTGGAGAGGCTAGTCTTTTTTGTTTCTTTTTAATTCATTCTCGTTCAGAGTAGACTATAGGTTTGAAATTAAGTTGGCAACATTTAAGAGTTACTAAAATAGTACAAATGTTATGATGTAGAAACGAGACTCCATTTATATTATATATTATTGATATTTTCAGGTCGCTGATGGCCTCCCTGGGGTGCAAAAAGCGGAAATCTTGCAACTGTGCGACGAAGTCGACGCTCTTTCCAACCAACTCGCCAACTTGTGCGCCCAAGGCAAAGGCAACACCCCCGAAGCGCAAGAAATCGCTCGTAAACTCTCCCAAAAACTCCACGAATTAAAAGAACGCATCAATCAAGCAGTAGTAAATCGAGTAGTTGAAGATTTCATCGACATTGTCACCCCTTTGAAACAATTCACTGATGCTGTTCTAGCACCCGAAGGTACGCCCAATCGTGATCAGAATTTCGCCGACAAGGCTGCCAACCTACAACAATTTACCAACCGTGCCGTCAAAACCGCTCGAATGGTAGCAGCTGGCGGCAGTAGTGGTAATAAGAAACTCGCCGAAGCTTTACAAAGTGCCTCTAATCAAGTGGAGAGTTTAACACCGCAACTTGTCTCTGCGGGAAGTATTCGAATGAATTATCCGACAAGTAAGGCAGCAGATGAGCATTTTGAGAATTTGAGACAACAATATGCTGATACCGTGACGAAAATGAGGAATTTGTGCGATGAAGCGACCGATTCGGGTGATTTTATTAAAGCATCAGAGGAGCAGATGAGGAAACATACGTTTTTGTGTGAGGAGGCGATTAAAAATAGACAGCCACAGAAAATGGTAGATAATACATCGGCGATTGCGAGATTGGCCAATAGGGTGTTGTTGGTGGCGAAACAAGAGAGTGACAATTCGGAAGATCCGAGTTTTATCGATGATGTTAATCGGGCATCAGATGCCCTTCAAGGGTCAATACCACCGATGGTGCAAGATGCCAAGTCAGTGGCGGTTAATCCGGCAGATGGAGCCGCTGTATCCAGATGGAGGGACTCCAATAAAGCGGTAATTAAATTAAACTAGTCGGTTATGAAAAACAAAACAATTTATTGCAGTTATTGAATGCTGTGGGTGACGTCCGCAAAGCTGTGCAAATCAACCCTGAACTGCCCCCACTTCCGGATATAAACTCATTGAATCTTGGTAAGCCCCGCCCATTAACTCCGCCCACTGTATCATACCACGATCGTAAAATAGACAGGTCTGGAAACTCGTGTTTCAAAAGTGAATTAAAAAAATCTGGATCTCAGTAGGTTTTGAGGGCAACTATACCCGTGGTGCCTCTATCGGATACTACGTTAATTACTGCGTATTTATGAACGAAAAATGACGTCTCCGTGCGTAAATAATGTCAAATATTAAATTAGCGCTTGTCATAATTTGTTAGGTTACTGTGGGCTTGTCAAAATTGTTAAAAAATGTGCAAAAAACAACTTAATAAGCGCCACATACAGGGATATTTTTTTATTAGTATACATAGCCCTATGTATACTTTTAAAAAAACCGGGTCAACTTCAATGTTATTATGGCAATTACGATTAGCCCTTACTCTAGGCATAGGCAACCAATACTACAAAGGCTCTAATATCGATAAATAAAAGACAAACTTTTAAAAACAAAGTAAATGTAATTAAACATTAATTAAAAAAAAACTGAAACCTATTAAAACATAAAAAATATTTAATAATTAAAGGAAGTATTCAAAATGCTTTCCTTGCAGTTCCAAACAATAACTCAAGCGATTTTGAAAACGCAGCCACTGCATTCCTGATAAATTCAGGATCTATATTATTACATTCTCTACGAATACGTTCTTTCAGCTCTTCTAAATTTTGCATTTGACGACATTAGTATAAATTTTTATTTTTAAATACCCCCAAAGAAAAAAATCGTTAGGTGTCAAGTCTGGCGATCGTGGGGGCTATGCGATGGGACTATATCTCCCGATTCACTTCGGTGTACATGGGTATCATAAATGGTATTAACTTTTTAAAGCTACGCTTTAAGTTTCAAGACTGACACTTGAGAAACTTGACACAAAATTTTAGTTTTGAATATTTTAATATCTAGTACCCTCTAAAGCTTGAAATGTTGGTTGCCTTCCTTATGAAATTGACCCGGTTTTTTTAATTGTATACATAGGGCTATGTAATAAACAACAAAAAATAAAAAAATGTCCCTGTATAAAGTACAATATGTTTAATAAAAGTGGCAGGCAAGTGCCGTTTCATTTATTTAGTCCTCGAGGAGGTTTTTGGTTTGGTCTTACACTTGATGATAGGAAACATCCTTTACATTTTAAACAAATCTGCATCTTTTTTTTTGCTATCAAGTCAATCCATAGCATTTATTAAATAATAATAATAATAATAATAATGCAAGACCTAAAAAAAGACGTGGAAAAGAAAAGAAGTGTTATTGAAGAAATAAAACAACAAATAAATAATGTTATAGTAAGGAACTTTTATACATAAGTTATTTTTTATTTATCCAATTTTAACTAATAATGTAGAGATCAAGGTTGGTGCAAAATTTAGAATAGAAGGATTTTGTAAAGACAATCTTCCAAGATTTATAAAAATGGTGTTTTTTACTTGGTCAGAACCCACTTCGTGTACAGCAAGCTTTTTTGAATAATAAAGAAAACCACAGTCACAATAAAGACAATTTCAGGGTCTATTTTTGTGGTGAGCAGGCACTTTGTAAACAGAGTAAAGAAATAAATAATTTTTTTAAAAACTTGATACACTTGTGGACTCATTTATCTATAGGACTTTAAAGACACAATATTACTTCTTAGACTGATACAAATATGTCAAAACTCAAAACCCTAGTCGATTGAATGCTTCAATGTTGAATGTTTTAATGTTTTCTCTCTAATTTTGTATCTTTTTTCTCAAAATGTAATTGACAGCTTCTGTCTTTTCTTTGCAGTACAGTATTTAGAGTTTCATCCATGCCCCTCTGGTCCAATTTTTCTTTCACCCAATAAAAAACCAATTGTTTACTACTTCATTTAGTCGTGCAATGGAAAACAGCACAAATTCTGGCCATCTGCAGAAGTGTTTTTGTGTAAACAAGATATAAAAACCAAATATATTTACCTTTTTGATTGCCAAAAACATTGAACGACAAACATAAAACCAATTTTTTTTTTATATTTAATTTAGATAAAAAATCAAATTAAACAGAACGAAAGAAAACAAGATATTAACCAAGAAAACAGAAGTATAAATCAAAGAAAACCATCTTAAAACACTGAAAAACTGTGCACAAGCGGCAAAAATATTTAGAAACTTTGGAAATAGAGAAAAATTCGCTTTTTAAATTTGTGGTTAGCTGCCAAAATGCTGTCAAACAGTGAATTAATAAAATCACCACGTGAAGGCGCCACGGGTATAATTAAATAAATAATTCAATTTCAAACGTATTTATGAATGGAGTTTCCCGACCTGTCTATTTTACGATCGTGTATCATACTAAACTATTCATTCATTATTACAGAACCCGCCCCCAACAGTCTATTTATTGATAAAGGTATCGGTTTTGGTTTTAAAATTAATTTTCATTGTCACACTTTTTTTTTTTTCTTTCTTTTGGTGTATATAATTTGAACCGCTGTAGAATAACGGCTTTTCTTAAGGCTAAAATTTGTAGTTGGCGAACCGCTAAGAAACACACCGACACCCGGTCGTGATCCGGGGGCACTCAGTCCAACCCCTCATCAACACGGACGCGTCAGTCCATTACCGAAATGGGCAAGAGGTATCCGCAGTGACACTTTTTGCATTTTGCATTTTTTCTATTTATTTTCTTATCTAATTTCTTTTTTTCTTGATTGCGTCAGGGGATAATTCCGACTTGCTCTGTCAAGAACTTATCCCTAGCGTAGATCGTGAACCAGGTAAAAAAAAAATGGGGTTTCACGCATGCGCATGAATGTAGTTGGCTTTATGCTAGTCGATTGCTTTTCTTTGACTTTATTTTAACTAACCGTTTGTTTTCCATGCATCCAGGATATTGCAGTTTTATCCCGGAATATATTTTAGAAGACGGTAATAAATTGTCAATTTGGCTGGCATGTCTTTTGAACACAAATGAAGTAAACTAGAAATCTGATTGGTGTTTGTTTAGATATGGCTCCGCCCAGACCACCATTGCCTCATGATGGAGCACCAATGCGTCCGCCACCACCACCACCGGAAACCGATGATGAAGATGATGTATTTAGACACGCCCCTAGTTCCACCCAACCGATTATGGTCGCCGCCCATAATCTACATCGGGAGGTGCGTCAATGGTCGGCTAAAGACAACGAATTGATTGCTGCAGCTAAGAGAATGGCTGTTTTGATGGCCCATCTTTCTGAATTGGTTCATAATGATGATAAGGGTAGTAAACGTGAACTTATAGCAACGGCTAAAGCTATAGCTGATGCTAGTAATGACGTCACGAGAATTGCTAAACAATTGGCGAGGGAGTGTACGGATAAGAGGATTCGTACGAATTTGCTACAGGTGTGTGAGAGGATTCCCACTATTGCTACGCAATTGAAGATTTTGAGTACGGTGAAGGCCACCATGTTGGGAGCGCAAGGTGAGGATTTTTTTTTTTTCTTTTAAATTAGTTATTTATGTGGCTTTGTAAATAAATGCTTTTGAATTGCTAACGTAGAGAAAGGGAAACCAAAAAAGGGTAAATATCTATTCATTAACCCGTTTTTCATCTTATTTTTTATGTTAATTAAGGTTGATATTGGTTTTAGGTTCGGAGGAAGATCGCGAAGCAACGGAAATGTTGGAGGGTAACGCCCAGAATCTCATGCAAAGCGTAAAAGAGACAGTCCGAGCAGCAGAGAGTGCCAGCGTCAAGATTCACGCCCAGACCCATGGTAAATTGAGATGGGTACGAAGACAACCATGGTACGCCTATGCTTAGACAATTTACGAAAGAAAAAAATGTAAATTGGTTGTTTGATTTCAACGATATTGTGTTCATTTTATTTTTAATAAGTCTAACTAACGAAGATGTTACGAAACTGTAAAATTATGATTGGTTATTAATTCTCACAAACACAATAGAACACAATCAATCTCTATTTTGTGTCTATCTAGTGATAGGAAAACTTGCCTTAGTGGAATGTATCTATAATAGTTATTTTTCTATGCTTTATTATAAAAATATATACATACTATTATATAATAATAGGAATAATATTTATACACAAGTGCAATAGTGCCAAATTTTATGTTAAGTATAGCCATGTCTGTTATTATTTAAAAGTACAAATTCTTGAGGCAATATCCCATGGCTTGAACTTGTTGAAAATGTGCTTAAATTTATATTGCGCTAAATGTTTTTATTTAATATTATTAATTTTTTAACTATGTATTTTATTTGTACTTGGAATGAATTTTGTGTAACAAATTAATAAAAATTGTTTATACTTAAAATTTCTTTTTTTTTTTCGTCCAATAATCTGTGATATTTTTCAATTTATGGTATACCTCTTTACTCCTGAAATTTTCCTTAAAATATCAAAATTTTAAAAGTATCAGGAGTACCAGGATCGCAGAAATGCAACCTCTTGGCGGTTCTGTGACTGTGGTACTCCTGTTACTTTCTAATAAAATTTGAAATTTACAATAAAAATTGCAAAAGTTTCACTAAAAATCGCAAAATTTTATGAGTAGCAGGATCACAGAAATGCGAAGAGGTATTTTGGCGGGAAGTTTACAATTAAATTTGCAGCCAAAATATCTCTTCGGACTCCTACAATCCTGTTACCCTTGATACTTTTTCCATAAAATATGAAATTTAAAGATAAAAAAAAATTGCAAAATTTTAGCTAAAAACTGCAAAATTTTATAAGTAACAGGAGTACCAGGATCACAGAAATGCGAAGAGGAATTTTGTCGGGAAATTTAAAATTAATTTTCCCGCCAAAATACCTCTTTGCGGTTCTGTGATCCTGGTACTCCTGATACTTTCTAAATAAAATTTGAAATTTACGATAAAAATTGCAAAATTTTTGCTAAAAACTGAAAAAAGTAGCAGGTTTACAGAAATGCAAAGAGGTATTTTGGGGAAAAATTTAAAAGCTAAAAATTAAGATTTTTATAGATTACTGTATAATTGTGTTTGGAAATTAGATTTTTTCGTTTTAATTTTAAGATGATTTAATTTACAATTTATTTAAGGGAAAAAATAAAACTATTCCGGGAAACTTATATTTATTGTAATTTCTTACAACGTATCAAAACTGAAAAAAAAACATTTTCCCGGAATCCCGGTGATGTTTTTCTCAGCAGGTCCGTTTACTCGGGGAAAATACGGGCTGGAAGTCTCATGTTTAAATCTAGAGTCCCATTCTCCGATTATAGTATTTCTGGAATTCCATGTACCTACATCAAACGTGTCTTTTAAATGTTTTATTAAGTAATAAAACATAAGTACAATAATTTGCCACGGATACGATAAAACTTCTTGTTTCGAGTTAATTGATGATATCTTTGTGCATTCCTCTCCAGTTAAATGACTGAAGCTCTTTTTTGTTGTAACTGTCTTGCTTTTCTTAAGCTGAATTGAATACCAAAATATCCAAAAATAGATTTGTTGGAAAACTTCTGAGGCATCAGAAGCAACGCCAAATGGAAGTCTAGTCCCTTCTTCTGCGTGACGTAGGGTATTGTTAAAAAAAAATACATACAAATAAATATAAATTAAAACATCGTTTCCTCGAATAATATCAAAACATCCCACCGATAACCATCGCATTCAATTGAAAACCCATAATTTAATTCAAGTTAAAAACCATCCGAATAACATCATTTTAATACAAACATGTTTCAACACCCTTTACACGTATTTTTCTTCCTCCACTCACTATGCCACCATACACTCGGCTCATTCGTAAGTCACCAAACCACCCCTCATACAAACCAACCCCATTTTCTAGATGAAACACAAATACATGGTAGATGTGGAAAACGGCTATTTATGCCCCGACAACAACCAACTTGAAATCCCAATGCGAAAATACCGAATCGACCGTCTTAATCGCACCCATCGTGCCATCACAGCCGACTTTTCTTTAGCTAGACCCATCGACCAAAACACAGAAGGTACAGTGATCTTAGAACGATGGTCTGATGGTAACTGGATCAATATGCCGATTTTTCCCTACCAGAAAGACCCATGCAGAAATGTCATGGACAGTGGTTTCGACGAATTAGTCAAAATGGCCGTTGATTTCGGAAAAGCTCTAGGACTGAAAAATGTCGAAAAGTGCGACATTCCGCCCGGAAATTACACAATTAACAATTACGCAATTGACATAACTAATAGTGCCCCATTTTGGGCCGGAAGATTCCGAGCCATGATGCTACTAAGGGTCAGAGAGACGAAAAAGAAGATTTTTTGTGTTGGGTCGTTGCTTAATTTCGTTGAAATTTGAAAAATAAATTGCGAAAGAGTTATTAGGAAAATCCATTAAAATATAAAGTGTATAAATCCATTAGAATAGAAAATGTTTTCGTCCCAGCTTGACCTGTTTTGTATCTTTCTGATATTTTTGTCCCAAACAAATTGTGAAAAAATGTTCGAAAACCAAATTGTTACAAACATAAATCAGATCATTGACGTCCAAGAAGACACCAAATCTCTCGCCTTGAATTTACACAATCACAAAACATTAACAACTAAAATGTTCAATTTTTCGTACAGAGTTGAATTACTCAATATTCACGCCCCAAAGGTCGAAGAGATCGAAACTGAATTTCTTAAAAATTCAGATTTTCAATGGATTGGAATAACGATGACGCAAATAACAATAGTACGAAAACACACATTCGAAAATCTGCAAGTTTCACACATGATTTTGACTAATAACAACAAGCTGCAAACAATCGAAAATGATGCTTTTGTCGACTTATCTCTACTCAAAGAACTCGACTTAAGAGGTAACGCTTTAATTGAATTGAACCCCAAAAGTTTTACGCAATTACCCGCCTTAAATCAATTGAATTTAGAGAAAAATCAAATTCGTCAACTTTGTAAAAATTTATTTGAATTTATTCAAACAAATAATTCACAGGTTGATTTATCATATAATCAAATTGAAATTATTGATAAGGAAGTGTTTGGTGGG
The DNA here is from genome assembly GCF_015345945.1 of Tribolium madens. Taxonomy (NCBI): domain Eukaryota; kingdom Metazoa; phylum Arthropoda; class Insecta; order Coleoptera; family Tenebrionidae; genus Tribolium; species Tribolium madens. Next base: position 3,810,338 of record NW_025401041.1, read on the forward strand.
ATGGCCGGGTTAAATGCGCATTTTACATTCACCAGTAATGAAATAAACACTTTGCCACCTGGTCTTTTCGACAATTTTGCAGTTTCAACTTTTGATTTGGATAATAACAAAATTGTGACAATTTCTGATGATTTCTTCAAAAAAGAGGCGCATTTGAATTTGTTATCGCTCACAAACAATCCCTTAGATTCAACGACTTTGGAAAAATTGATTAAATGGGCGAAAAAAAACCAATTTAGCTTGACTTTTACACCTTCAAACGCCACCAAATTCAATATTTCCACTTTTTTATTATCTTTCTACGTTTGTATTCAAATTTTTCGTAACTAGGTTGGTCAGACTGTGTTACACTGGCGGGAAATTTAAACTAGGTTGAGCTTTTTACCACGTTTGTAATAAAAATCCTTCACTATCAAATATTATTCATCAATTCACAATAAGAATTTTGCAATGAAAAATCTTTATAATTGTAGTAAAGTGATAAGTACCGTACGATCAAATAAAAAATAAAGTAGAGTAGGCGTTGTTTAAATTCTACAGTTGGCAACACATTGGCTAGGAATCTGGACTGGAAATTTTCCACACACACTGAAAGTGAAAATAACCATCCACCGTTTTCTTCTTGTACAGCAATAAAAAATTTCTACTCTAAAGTGAACATTATTTCACTCAAAAAGAATAAAACGCAAACTTGTCAAAGTTTCCGGTGACATTTGATGTCAAAAATCAGGATTGCCATCTGAAGGACTTTAATCACCGCCTACTCTAATTTATTTTTTTTTATCGCACCGTATTAATTTTTTTATATCAATTTGACCAACCTAACTGCACTTAACAAAAAATGTCTCTAGTCAAGAAGTCAGTTGACTTCCCAAACAATAAAATTTTCAGCAAATAATAAACAAAAACAACAAAACTTTATTTATTTTTATAACTAATAACATGGTAATAATTACTTAAATTAAATTTTACAACGCCACCCATGTTATTTCTATGTCAATGTGACCAACCTAACTGCACTTAACAAAAATGCCCCTAAATAATAAAATTTTCAACAAATTAAAACAAACACACGCGACGCATTATTTGTTTAACCAATAACCACATTACTTATCACGGGGGCAAACTTTCAAGGCCCCTCAAAACCAGTTTTTTTGTCAACCTGGCGCCATCTTGATCCATCCATCAAAACAAAGCAAATTAAAAGCGATTAAAATTCTGTGGTCGTCTGTGTCCAAATTCGGCCTCTCAATTCTTAAATCCGTCCGTTGAACGTTCGCCTCGCCTCGAAACCCCACAATGCGTCAATCGTTCAACCCCCATTTCAACTAACCTCAAAATGTCAACGCAATTCTCGCTGTCAAATCAGCGCCAACCTAAACGCTTCTCCATCGACGACGCCTTCGAAGAGGAGACGGACGAGGCGATCAAAGTGTATGGTGCGACGACGCCCACCGCCGGTTCGCCCCAAGTGGACGTCCGGGTAGATAACGGACGGTGAGTGCCCCCATAATGCATTTTTCGCTCTAATGGACACTTTTAGGGGCTATAAGCTGGCAAATGACACGTCTCGAGATAGCGACTCGCTCATTCAAGAATGCTATGACACCTCGAGTCAGGACTACATCGACAGGTCGTGTTTTCGGCACCCCAAAGTCAGGGAGAATTGGCGGATGGTGTTGGCGGCGGTCACGTTGTTGATTATTGGTGTGGGGCTCTTGACCACCGGGACGATTTCGTTGGCCGAGCCCAATTCAGGACTACAAGGTTCTGTGTTTTTATTGGCGGGGTTTATTTGTTTCGTGCCGGGGGCGTATCACGTCGTTTATATTTATTTAGCTGCTAAAGGGAAAAGGGGTTACCATTTCCATAATTTGCCCTTGTTCACGTAGGCTTTCGTGCACTTTTTTACACACAAGCATCACAATTCACTAATTGTAAGGTACAAAATAAGACTTATTTTAATACATTGGCATTTTCTGGAACTAATACCAAAGCTGGGCAATTTTTTTGACTGTCTCTAGAGTGAATCTCAGATTATTATTTTATGCGATAGTTTGTACGGTTTCATTTCTAATAATATATTGTATAGTATGGTGGTTTTTACTTTGATTTACAAATTATCCCAAAATAACCCACTGTTCTTTAATTATATTAAATTCGATATTACAAAAATGACGAAAAAATGTCACACAATATTGTAAACTACTAATCCTAGAACTTACCTCAACATAATCCCACTATTTTGTGACAAAAACATACATTAACTTGAAAAAGCAAAATTTTTTCTGATTTTGCACAATTCAAATTCCACCATCTTGGTGTTGCCAACAGAATTAGCAGAGCAAAATGTCCCTATATTATTTTTTTCTGTCATCACACTACTTTGAAAAAAAGCTCACAATTTCGCAACAAAACAATTAATGGGTAAAAATAAATTCCGCTTTCGTATAAACCAACCGATGTTGTAAAAATCCCGACACTTTTTCTGCCATACTAATAAATTTCATAAACAATACCTGAAAAACTACATTTTTAATCGCAAACTCTATGTTCATAAATTAATAAAATCAAAAATAGGTTTGTATTGTAACAATTATTCGAAAAAACGACTAATGCACCCTTGGAAGGAAAAAAAATCACACAATATTGTAAATTACTAATCCTAGAACTTACCTTTCAATATAATTCCACCGTTGCGTCCCAAAAATAAATACTAATTAAAAAAAAAATCTGACTTTTTGAACAATTCAAACTCCGCCATCTTATTGTGTCCAACTGAATTAGGAGCGATGAAATGTCCCTACATGTTTTTTTTTAGTCAAAAAATACAAAATTTCTTTACTGTGAAAAAAATAAACCTAAAATTTCGCAAAAAACGATGAGGGGTAAAAATAGGCCTTGATATAAAACAACCGATGTTGTGGAGGTAAAATTCCCTAGCCTAAACATTTCTTCGTTGTTCTAACAAATTTCAGAAAAAACACCTGCAAAATCGCACAATTTGTAATCGCGAAATCTATTTCTATAAATAAATAAAATAAGAAATAGATAACAATAAAAATTATTCGAAAAATCGACTTTGCCAACCTCGTAAAGAAAAAATCCCTAGACAATTGTAATTTTCAGTTAATGCAAAATTGTATCCACCGTAGGCACTTAAAAAACAACAAGGAACAAGGAAGTTGAGGCCGATTAAAAACTTCACTGATATTGTATTATATATTTAGCTGTTTTATTTCATATAATCAAATGAATATAAGGATAATATTAGTTTTTAATCATTTGAAGATTGTTGGCCAAGCACCCACAGAATTTTATAATAAAATAAAGCACATTTTAGTAGTACTCCTTTCGATTTTTTCTTGATAATTAGAATAACTTAATTGCATGGATCCTGATAAATAATAACCACAAAGAAAGTAAATCCTATTTAGCCAGCTTTTTCCATTTTGTATTATTGCACAATTGTGGAAACTCTCGTCACACTGTGTTACATAATGAGAAAATAAAAATGAAATCCAAATAAAAATTATATATTTAACGGATCCACACACCATCGACGTTGCGTTTTGACTTGTGTTTGTTTTGTTTTTTTTTTTTTTAAATTCAACGAATCTAACATTCTTGTTGTTTAGACGTTTGAGTCGCAGTTCGAAATCCGGGTGGACTTGATATTTGTGTATTTAATTCGCTAGTAAACCAACTTAGATTTTGTTGTTGTGTTGTTGTATTTAAATGTGATGAATAATTTGTATAATTTGGCTGTTGTTGTAACTGTTGTGTGAAATTTGAAAATGCGTTATTCGTAAATTCGTGGGATCTTAACGATCCATTCGGTATTTGTTGTGTACCTAACTGTTGTTGTAACGATCTGAAAGGATTATTTATCGGTCCCATTATAGGATAGTGACGACTGGTCGTTACTATTGCCGAATCGAAATCTTTCCAATCGTTACAGCTGTTTACATCTGCAAAAAATTCCATCATTTTTTAGTAATACCCAAATCGAGGAAGAACCACAAACAAAACTCACTTTTCTGCTGTTGTGGAGGTGGCTGCACTTGCGAATTATAACTAGGCCAGTTTTGTTGTGTTGATGAACTAATTTGTTGATTTGACATATTTAAAAATGGTAAAATTTTACTACCTGTAATTACGACAATTAATTAACGTAAAATTAGGGGAAATACCCACCGAATGAATTCATGTGTGTTGTTGGTTGAACAAAACCGGGTGGAGGTGGGGGTAAGTGACTTTTACTTTGACTGTGGACAACACCATTTACCCCTCCTCGAACTACAACAAAAACATTTTAGTTTTTTTCACTACCAACCCATAAAATCCAAAATTACCATTATTATGTGCCTTATAACTCTGTTCATTTGCTATCAGCTCGGCTAATGCCTTTTGTGTCTCCTGAAACGGATCAAAACCCAGATCGTCCTCCGAATGTGTCCGACTCTTTTGATGATGTTGTTGTTGTTGTTGTTGATATATCTGTCCTGGATACCCCCCTCCATATCCATTCTGTGCTACATCTCCATTCATATAACCACCATAACTTTGATTCTGTTTCAATGAGAGATTCACCAAATGTTCTTCGATCTTCTTCTGCTGCTGCAACACCACCAACCGATCCTGATTGATAAAATAATTATTGACTTGAAATCCATTCATATTATGATTCATCGTAAAACCGTTACTATCTTTCTGTCCGTTTTTCGCATGAAAATCCATAAAAAACTTAGACATGTGTTGATCCAAACCGGATTCTTTCCCGAAATAGTTCTCCGACGTGGTTGATGGGGGCTGTGGCGGTGGTGGTGGTTTACTATAACCGTTATTTTTGGCTGTTGTAATCGACGCTTCAATTAAATTACGAAAATCATCGGTGCGGAAGAACGAATCGATTGGTGATTGACTCGATTCGGAACAAATCGTTTCAGATGTTTTATTAAAACCGAATGCTGCGGCCCAATCTTCGGTTGTATTTATGTCGGGGAGAGAATCGGTTAAAAGAGAGGGCGATGTCTCACTAGGACTATCATCGTCACGACTTTCAGGGACAATTTTATGGAACGAATTGTTCGAAAAAAAACTCGAATTATCGTCCAATATCGATAATTTCTCCCCAGTGTCTTTCTTTATCTCCTCTTTCGGTAATTTCACTTCAGGCTTTTTCTCCTTCTTCTCTTTCGACTTTTCTTTACTTTTACCTTTGGAAACTTTCTCTTTACTTTCGGTCTTTTCCGGTTTTTTCTCTTTACCGTCTTTTTCCGCATTCAATTGTGGCCAATTCTCTTTATTTGTCCCATTTGCTGCCGCCGCCGCCACAGCTACCGTTTCTTTGCTTTTTGTCGTCGGTTTTGCCTCTGTTGTCGTGGTCGTACTTGTCACGTTCTGATTACTGTTCGTATTATTATTATTAGTCCGTTGTAATAGCGCTTCGTGTAGTTTCTTTTCGTATTCTTGATGTTTTCCTGCGTGCATCTGTTCTTTCGTAAAACTAGCTTCAGGATCTCCTTTAAATCGAAAAAAAAGAAGAGTACTATTCAAGTGAACTGTGACAAACACAACTCACCGAAATCATGGAGGTACATACAGTCCGGTTTTGGACATGGTTGATTTTTCATAAAATGACTGCAGTATTTCGTTGTTCCTAAACTGGATTTTACAAGACGACCGTCAATTGTTATGTTGTTGACACTCTCGATGGCCCGTAAAGCGTCGTCGCTTTTCATGTACGTCACGTAGGCACCTAAAACAACAACACGATCTCAGAAGCATGAATTTATTGTACATCAGATAAAAAAAAAATAACAAAAGATTAAAACGATAATCTCGTGTTTTGCAATTAAGAATAAAAAATGTATTGTAATTGAAAATGCTATAAATAAACTACGTGACTAAATAAGAATTGAAACGAAATGAAGATTAAATTCCAAAGTCAAATTAATAACAAAGAAAATGAATCTCAAACTGATTATGTATTATTAAAAATTAAAATTTTCACGCCAACTTGGCCAACAAATTTTTATTCCAAGAAGTACGCACAATGTTGCCAACTTATTATGAAACCACGTGCCTTATCAACCATTGCTTAATTACTAAAAAAATTTCTCATGACAAGAATTCAAAAAAATGTGAAACTTACATGCAAATTTCGTACGATTTTAGCATATTTTGTAATAAAAAATCCAAATTATTGTTACAAGCACTGTTTCGGAACGAAAATTTAAAAAGTATCTATTCACCCATGGTTTCAAATCATTTACATAATTGTATCATATTGTTTATTTCTCCACAAAATTAAAAACAATTTTTCTATGTTGGTAACAATTGAGATCCTCAATTTTTAACCACAATTTTTATATTTCGTTTCAAATTAATTAAAATGAATTAGACAGTTGTCACTAGGCTGACTTACTTAAACTTTTGATAAAATTGGCAGCACTGAATTATAAATGACAATT
>NW_025401041.1:3816888-3938763 GCF_015345945.1 Tribolium madens
ATTTTTACATTTAGTTTTTGAAAAATAACCGATTTAAAAATACAAAAAAATAAAATATTAAATTTCTTCCAAAATATCAATAAATTTGGATTTGTATTATTATGATTTTTAGTTGTTTATTTGGCAACATTGAATGCAGGAAGACACAAGTTAGTCATAGAACACTTCGATCAGAAATTTATTTGAAAGCTTCGTATAAAATAGTAAGTTTCATTATAAAATATTGGTAAACATTACCAAATCTTTTTCAACCAAAGATTATTATTATTTTCTTCCTCCAATACCAATAATGTGTAGTTCAAAAAATATAGCAAATACCAACCTCGTAAAAATTCCCAATGATTGATTTCACGTATATTACGATTTTTACAAAATTAATAATTTATGTTCACTACTTCTGTTTTTGTTGTCTCAAAACTGACCTCAACTTTAAAATTATTACGTTGGTAACTATGTAAAGACTTAGGAATCTTAGTAGACTAAGACTTAAAATCATGACGAAGTTTCACTTATGTTGGTAAACCTTTGGCCAGCTTGCTAGATTTTGCAAATTTTCAACAGAAAAACAATTTTTAAATACAAATCGGACATTTTTTATATAAAAACATTACTAAAAGTAGGTTGACAACCACATTTAAATCAAACATCAAGAAGTGTCAAAAACAAAGAAGTTCTCTCAATTTTTTGCCTTAAAATAACGAAATTTTGAGGTTTAGTTCCAATTCTGACCATAATTTTAAAATAATTACGTTGACACCTTTCAAAAAATATAAAAAATGTGTGCAAAACAAATTAATTGATTTCAATTATGTTGGTAAACCTTTGTCTAGCTTGTTGGATTTGCAAATTTTCACGACAGAAACAATTTTTACTCAAAAATCGGTCATTTATTTAAATAAAAAAGTTACTAAAAGTAGGTTGGCAACCCAAAATAATACATCAACAAGAAATGTCAAAAACAAAAAAATCACAATTTTTTGTTTGAGGTTGGAATTGCACGAGTGGTGAAAGGAATTCCTTGACAAAATCATTTCGCATAATCAAAAATGATCAAATTTTAACGCAATAGAAATCAAAATGTCATTGGTTATATTCCAAACTCTCTCAATATTTGTTTTTCTTAATCACAACCTTGTAATTTTATGAAACTTTCACTTACTTGCACTGGGCCCTTGCGAGCCCGCATACGCCGTAGACTGATTAATAACGACTTTGTGAATCTTGCCGAACTTCCCAAAATACTCATGCCTTTTGAGTACTTCAGGATCGGCGAGCCTCATCGGCAGCCCCACAACAAAAACGAGATTTTTCTGAACGACTCGCACACTAGCTAGATGCTTTCTACTCTCGCTCAACTTGGCCTTCCTCTGCTGGTCTCTCTGCCTCTTCTCGGCCTTGAGCTTGGCCACCTGCTCCTGGGACAGGGGCGTGAAGTCGGCGGGGTCCTCCGAGTAGGCCTTACGGCACGCCGGACACAACCCGTTCTCGTCGGTCCGGATTCTGTGCCAGCAGAACCGACAAATCTGAGACAAACTCGCGCATTATGCGAATCGCCGTTAAGGGGGCCTCACCTGGTAGCCACAAGTACACGGAAAGAAGTTCAGGTCGTCGACCTCGAGGGGCTCCATGCAGAGGGGGCACTCGACTTGCTCTTCCCCGCTTTGATTCAACACTGACATTGCGCGATCACCTAGACAGACAATGGATTAGTGGAAGGACAAGGGGGCCAACATCTGTCAAATGGTTTTTGCCCGATTTCGGGACAGGATCGCGCGAAGGGGGCCCCAATAATGCACGGACACCTGTGGCGGGCTTAAATCGACACTACTTTATGCAATAGTTGGAAAATCACGAAATTGATAGAGCGTGAGACATGGGTTAGGGGGGCCCCACATTGCGATACTTACGCCAAATTTCGAGGGAATTGAGACGGAAACGACGATTTCGCACAAAAACACGGAAATCTGAGCGAAAACGAATATTTACTTACTGAATTTTCAGATTAGACAGATTGGAAATATGGCGACTGTGATCTCGTAGGCTCGCGCATGCGCACTAAACACACTCACCACTAAAGCCACGTTTACACTTCTCAGGGATGAAACCTTTGTTTACAAAATGTTAAAAAAACTACGTCAAAGTGAGAGTGTGGGAGGGGAGTAATGATTTTATCAATGGGGTTATTAATACAGTGATCTAGAACAAAAAAAAAACTGATTATACGGATAAGATGCGTCAGGTTTGTTGATTTGGTGGTGGAGATAACTCACAGAAAATTCCATTACAATTATTTCAGGAAACAAAGATACGTCATTAATTTGTTTCTCTGAAAAATTTAATAAGTATTAATTGTTAGTTCCGGAAAAAATCAGGGAAATGTCAAATCGCTGCCAACTTCGCATTTTACAAAACAAAAATTTGGGTTTCGAAAAGAAACCAGACCACCTTTGATGCCACTTTTAAACATTAAGTCTTGTCAATGCGACATAAATAACGCAAAATCATGGCCCTACTTATTACATAAATTGTTAATAACACAAAATAGCACTTGAGTTAACCTTAACACCCATTTAATGGAAAATAAATTGTATTCTTCACTTCTAATTAGGTACTTTGTAAGACATTTGTTACTAAGCAAAGCAAATCAACTATGAATTTTTCAATATTGTATTGTAGCAATTTAAATTCTAATTTTTTCATGTAATTTCATGGTTTCTCGGATGTAACATTAACCACAGAAAAATGCCACTAATAAGAATAAATTTTTAATAAAACATACACAACAAAAATCACCCTTCATCACTGGACGTCTCCGGCTCTGAATCCGATTCTATATAACGTTGTTTTTTCCTAAAACATTGAATTTCACCAAAAGTCGGTAAAACAGAACCCGACATTACCCATCATTTTTTGAACGCGGTGTTGCCGGTTTTGATTTCGGACTTGTTTTGGGAGTGCTCCTTTTTGACGGAGTTTTTTTCCCGGAAGTTGTCTGTTCGGACATTTCCGTGATTGATGGTAGCCTACCATCGGTATGGGACGAATCGTTCGTGGTATAATCCTCATCGTCGTTTGTTTTACATAGACAACCTAGATGGTTTTTCGTAAATTGTTGATAATAGTTTATTTTATTTACCTTGACTCGATTCCGATGATTTCGTTTTTTCAGGGTACGAATATTTGCTTGATACTAAAGAGGTGCAAGTGGTTGTGCTGGGGCCTCTTTCGGGTGAGCAAGCTACAAATTTCAATTTACGAAATGAAAAAAACAAATTTTCAATTACGTTTTTCCGTGTTTTTCAACCTGTAATAAGCACACATCGTTCCAAACATGACCCAAATGACAAGCATTACCAACACCACAAAAACAACCATACTAGTTCTTGTCATGTGAAACTTTGCCCATTGTCCCTTTTGAGCATCCTCGATGACATGTTGAAAATCATTGATTTGTTGCTCGGCTTTGCCTTGGCTCACACCTGAAACGGTAAAATGGCAACTAATTCAAATTTCGCGCGCTTACCTAGCTTCTTCAACGTGTTCCTCACACGGAGGATTCCCCCAAAAGCAGCGTAAAATGTCTCATCGGTGAGCCTCGGTACTATTTGTTCGTCAATCCAGTGAACGAAATCACACTGAAACTTGTTGATATTTTCCGATTTTTTCAATTGGAGACATTTGTATGACGTTACGAAAAAATTCATTACGAGGTAACTAGATGTGTTGGCTTCGATGTTGTGTAAAGGGCAGGATTTAGTCGGAAGGGCTATGGAACTAGGGCGGGTGTTTGAATCAAAAAAGGGTAAAGGGATAGTGGCAGCACAATGTTCCGATTTTTCATTGTTTTGAGGTTGGTCACCTTGCACGAATATCAAATTATCACAGTCGGCTTTTTCGGGGGTGGGGGATTGCAGTGGGAGGAGCCGAATTTCGAAATTATCAACTAGGGGGAAACGTGACTGGGCTACCAACTGGAAAAAATCTCCTAATACTCACAATTTTGTGCCAAGGGTTTGGTCCAGCCGTGTCCATTGGTCCGCAAAAACAACTTAAATTCGTCAAATAGCCCCAAAAGCTTGGCAATACTGTCATAATCGATCAAACCGGCATAAAAAGCATATTTTGAAATTGGGAGAACGGCGTGGTGCAAATAACCCCCTGAAAACAACACTTAGACTACAGGAAAGGGGCACAGCCCTATACCCAATAAATCCATCAGGGCTACCAACGTAATATGTTTAGTCTTTCCGTGGGTTTCTTTACGAACGATTTCGAGAATCAGGCGAAAATATTCGATCAAATCAGTGACGAATTCGTTCGAGTCTATAATAAGGACCGAGGGACAGGGTAAGAGGTCCTCAAGGATCATTCGAGACGCCAATAAAGCCACATTTTCTGACGTCCAACACTCTCGTGCCCTGTCAGCTTTAGTAAATACAGTCGTTCCGACATTTAAATCAGCCGGACGTCCGTTTTTTGACAAAAATAACAAAATTAAGAAAAAAGGTAAAAATGACATTTAAGACTTTTAACCATGTCACTTGATTTATTCTAGTGAACTACAGAGTTCAAAGGTTCTGCTTTAATATTAGATAAATTAAGTCTATTGTCTAGTTCATCGTCAATGAGTCCCACGATGGCCCTAAAACTGGCATTAAGACCGTCGAGGACCCTTTGGAAACACTTACACGTTGTCTCCGCGAATTATGTGGAGCCCTAACATAACCTGCTCGACGCCGGAAGTGGTGGAATAAACTCGTTCGTGCGACTCGTCGATTATCACATTGATAGTCTGGTCAAAGCCCTTAAGAGTCCCCTAGAAACTGTGGTTAAAGACAGTCTAAAAGCCGAAAAACTTACAATAAAATTGCGACCATCAGAGGTTATAATCGAAACTGTATCTACATTCAGAGTCAAGGGTGAGAGAATTTAAGACACCTAAAAGTCTATAAAGGATACGGTTGACGAAAGAATCGAGCCCTGAAGCCATTTCTGGCTCTTTTCAACAAGAAAACTCCTGTGTTTAGAAATCAAAAAGTAAGGTTAGACACCGACGTGACCACATTGACAAAATGAAAATCCCAAGTACTTTCACCAATATCGACTTTTTTCGTGAAGAGAAGCGTAAATTGTGGCTTATTATGAATAAAACCTTAGACCATATATATGGTCTAAGAATAAAACAATCTCTTTGTAATTAAGTAATAAAATAATGATTAATCAAGTTTTTTTTTTAAATAATTCGCGGTGGCCGGATTTCGCATCGGTTTCCTGTGGTGACAGCTGTCACACACCTGTCACTCGCCTAGTCAAAAATCGTTGTTTTCCCGAGTATAGTTTAAATAAAAATGAGTGAACTCGTGTGGGGCATCAAGAACGGTGATTTGGATCAAGTTAAGGACATAGTGGAGAAAAAGGTGAGTCGTTTTGCTCAATTTGTGACTTTGTGTGCACCGCCCTTTTGCCAGGCTGTTAACATAAACGAACTGATCGACGGGCGCCCCCCGATTTTGTACGCCGCTGATTACGGCCAGACTGACGTTATCCAGTATTTAATATCAGCGGGAGCTGACGTTAACGTAAGTTGCCCCCCTCTTTGAGTCCCCTTTAACAGTGTTTTTCCAGTCGAAAGACAAACATGGAATAACCGCAATCCTAGCCGCGATCTGGGAAGGCCACAAAGACTGCGTTAAACTCCTTTTGGCGAATGGTGCATCGAAAAACGGCGTGGCCCCCGACGGGAAGACGTACCTCGAGTGCGCCGAGAATAACGAAATCAGACAATTGCTGTCCTAAATGCTGTCCTAGAGATTCTAAAATTTTAAAGAACGAACGCAATAGAGTGCTTATTTATGTTTTATTAACGTCTAAATCTCAATAAATGTTTTTTCTATAATTAATTTGACTAACATTCACCTTAATCTAGTTTTTATCCTTAACAGCCTTTGTTTCTTTGTCGGTTTTGTTACCATCGCCCTTTACCACTTGCACCATTCGTAGAGTTAACACCGCCAAAATGGCGTCCAACGGGTCCATAAACCCTCGTTGCATCCATTTCGGTATAGTAGTCCGCGCGTGCGAAAACCCCAACTTTTGCAAAATATAATCAATCCCATAGGGCTCTATGTACTTCCCCGCGACACTTAAAAGTCGCACCGTCGGCTCCAAATGCCACGTTTTGCAATTATAATTACGCCAGTCTTTTGCGAAAATATCAACATCGATCGAGCCTTTCTTAGCTTGACCCTCCGACAATTTCCCCTTATCTTGTAAATCAACACTGCTCCGTTTTTCCCCAAAACCCAACTGAAACAAACAATTAGCGCCCTGATAACACAACACACCCCTCACCACTTTCTCCTTCTCCTTAACATAGGACGTTATCAAATCGTGGAGAAAGAAAAACGCCTCGGCATCAACAGTCACGAAAATATGATCCTCAAACTCTGTAATAAAACTACACTCGACTGTCGGTTTTTCCCCCGAAATGTCGGGCACAGTCGCCGATTGCAAATGCTCGGTTTTGAGGTGCAACTGAAGACTCGGAACGGCAAAAATCACCTCACGGTTGTGGTTCGGATCGGCTAATTTCGTGCTATTTCGGCCACGCTCCATTGAATTATTACCGTCGCATTTCTCCCGTTCCAACGACGGGAATTTATCAACTTCTGCAATGTCAAACTGTGAATAAGTCAGAATAAATCAAAAATTACCATCAATTTGACTGTTGGCGAACGCATAATGAAACCACTCTTGTAACGTTTTGAATTGTGGCGGGAAAATGACACTACGACTGACTTTACAAACCGTGGCCATTGATAAATGAGTCTTGTAAGTGCTTAAACCGAGACTGCACGTCAGTGTTTGAACAACATGAACGTCTGGTGGAGGTGCACCTTCTAAAAAATTACAATTATAATAGTCGGTAACAGAAAATTACAGAAACCTGTATTTGATGGTATTTCTTGTCCTTCTGTATTAAACGTGATCGATGGTTCACGTAAACTGAACAACGCCCATGACTTGCTTTTGAAATTAATCCCATGAAAGCATGCCAGTGAGATATTATTCCCGTGCAATTCCATTGTACCCCCTAAGACAGTCCCGAATTGGGGCAAAGGCACATCCATAGTACTCAATTGCAATCCAGCGACTTGCGCCATCACTTTCTGCCAATGTCGATGATGTCTCGCATCGGTCGTGTTCGTTGCCGTTGTCGGAAACTCACGACTTTTCTGCGGTGTGACTCTTGCAGGTCTTGAGGACCCAGCAAAGCCACTAAATGCTCGTTTACTACTATTAAACTGTTGTGAAAAGAACTCTTCTAGCTTATTAAACATTTTCAATAAGTCGGCTGTAGTCGATTTCGAAATCATCACTTGGAGTTGGTCCCATGTTAAATTTCCGTGCATGAAAATCGTAGCCGGACGTCGGGTTGGTATAGAGTCACGTGATGTGGCCCGACTGAGTTTCCACTCATCCCGTAGATTGACATTAAGGTCACTGACACGACACATGAGCACAGATGTGGCCATGTAATCAAGACGGAGTTCAAGGGCGTGAAGCCGAAGCCCCACAGTATGATCAGGTTCCACTTCGGGTTCTTCCCGAATATGGACATAAGTGTCGATATTAGCGATTTCTATATTACCACCGACGATGCCACCCTTTGCGTCAAGACTCGAACCACCGAGGCCCAAAGCAATGTAGAGGTTTTTGTGGCCGGTGGAGCCGATACTGAGACGGCCGTCACTCCGGAAGTCTTTCGTCATCCATCTGAAACAGTTTTCTGTAATTACAGAATTACAGTTTTCTATAATAATACTTACGAAACGTTTCCCATGACATTCCCCATGTTCATATGAACGTTCAACTTTTTGAAATTAAACACAAACAAGACTAAGGTCTCCCAAGCGGTTAAATTTTTAAATTCGGATGGACTCGGTGTTTCCTTGCCTGAATCACCACTGAACGCCCTCCCCAACTCTTTTAATTTATTATGTCTCAAAACGTCTGAATCTAAACTCAATTTGAGTCGATCTTTGTTGTTTAAAAGTGGTGATTTATCACTTTTTCTCGTCTCGTGACTATTTTTCATAGTATTAGGGGACCCTTGTGATGTAATTGAATCATCCTCTTCACTATACACAGCCGACATACTTAAATCACCTAAAAACATTCTTCGTACGATTGAACGTCGATACCAAGCTTTCGGGAATGCTAAAATCTCCGTTAATCTTCTCATATCATACTTAAACGACGCTGATCCAATATCAATAATCGCTGAAATTAAAAGATTAGCAATTAAATTGTGATTAATTCAAGAAAAATACTCGAAAATCGTATCACGGCTCGGCTATGATCACCCCCTTTCCCTTTACTCGTTCCCTCTTGTTTAAAATTCAACATCCGCGACCGCGAGAGATGAAACTTGACAAATTCGACGTTAATCGAAAGTGAGTCTTTGCGTTCGCTATCGGACAACGGTGACCATTGTGCTTCTTTAAGTGCCGATTTTTTACCACCATATGGATGAAAAACATAGACGGAAAAGTCGGAGAGACAACCGGTGACGCTGAGACCTCCAACAGCTGTGGCGGCCGGATTGGGGGCCCCATCACCAAATTCACTCAACTCGTCTTCAGCACGTTTCGAACTGAAGACAATATCAAGAGAAGGCAGTTGTAGCATGCATTCGACACGAGATACAGGCAAACAACTGAAACGGAATGTGCTCGGTTGCATGTGGAAGTAGACGATGACGTCGACGGGGAAACTAGCGTAGACGTAGGTACCATAGTTGGTGAGGTCTTGGTCCGACGGCAAAAATGAAGTGTCTAAAAAATAAAAAAATTGTAATAAAAAGATCAAAGTGAAATAATTTTTTTATTAGGTTGGGAACACTGTATTATTGGTGATATTAAATTGGGTCAAGTGACGGCTAGGTCGCGTCCATCCCGTCAAAAATGAATGACAATTGACTATAAAATTGTGACGTTTGAATTTGATAGTCAATGTTGCCAACTTAATGAAAAAAATTACCTGTCGTATTGAAATTCGTCTTGGGCGGGATGGGCTCGAGCGTCTGCTCTAAAAACTCCAAAATATGGGGGCTAATAATCGTTTCTTCGGGCACACTCTGTAGTGTCATCCATACAAACAACGATGCTTTCTTCACCCCAGGCCTTCTGTGCCCCATCATTGCCCCTCTAGCCGTATCCAAAGGTGATGTTCCACCGAATTGCAAGTCATCTAAACTCGATGTGGGACTACACCCATAATTGGGATTTGTTATTCCATGCATCGATGTTGAAACTTTAATCGGTTGACTTTCAACTCGTTTAAAAGCTTTATCAATTCGACTTTCCTCTAATTCGTCGAAACACATCGGTGATTTAAAAGCTTTCTCGAAATCAGGACTTTGTACCGAATCATCTTCACAGACAACTTTCGACGTGTAATGTAATTTTACATCCATGCCTGGAATGTGGAAAATTGTGAGATCGACAAGTGTGGCATGTTGAGTGGGGCGTAGTCGGGAGGCACTTGATTGGCCAAGAAGTTTGTCTTTGTTGCGTCGGATGGGATCGGGACTGCTCGTACTCGGGGGGAATTCCAGAAGACCGGCCGAACAACTCCTATCTTTCCTCATACGATTCCTGAAATGAAACATTACTAATCATTTCCAACACCTTGAAAACACTCACAATTTAATCTCTTCTTCTTTGACCGGATCCTTTGTATGTAAAACACACTTTCCGCTATTTATAAACACCTTCACGTCCAATTCTAAATCAACATTTGGTTCTTGTGCTTTCATAGGCACCGTAGCTTGGGACACAGTCCCTGGAAACGGTACAAAATCATCGATTCCTTTCTTCCTCAACAAAATCTTCTCTCCGTCGATATCCAAATACTCAGGCCAGTCTAAATGAGTCTCAGAACTGGCACTCGGTAATGATGCTTGTCTCGTATCACTGAATGTTACTTTAGGCCCCAATTCCGGGTTCCGCACTCGGAGAGACGCCGAACGTGATGGCCCCGATCGTGGAGAACTCTCATAACTTCCGGTGTTAACAGGGGCTTTATCAGGACTGTCTTTGCGCTCCAAAGTGGGGCTTTGTGCCATAAAAGACTTGGAACGGAAAGTACTTTTCGAACCAAGCCCGAATTTGCCTTTAATTGATTGCGCTTTAATGCTTTGTCGGCGGAGTTTTTGTATCATGTCACGTCTAAAACCTTTATAAACAATGGTTTCAAGTTCGTGTAATCGTTTCATTTCGAGTTCGATTGTGCCATGGGAAGCCCCCAATGTCCGTAAATCATTGATGATTTTCGCTTGTTCGTTCATTTCTTTTTCCATTAGTTTCGAACGGCTGCGATTATCCAAATTTGGGTCAAACATAAATGATGGAAGAATACTTTCTTGGGAGACTCTAGTCCCATCGATGGGTTCATTATCATCACTGTCGTAATCCATCGGTAATTGAGCCTCTTCTGCCCCCGTCAACATGGTTAAAGTGTGACCTAAAGCTGAGAGTTGTTTACCGACACCGGTATCAAGGTGAATGTCGACACCTTCCATCTGCCATTGAACGTTCAAAAACCATTTAGCGTTTTCTAGGGGAATTTTATTTTAATTGAGACTGAAATTGGTAACGGGGAGACTCACCATTGGGCTGTTTGGCCGCAATTGTTCGACTACAAACTTCATAAGTGCCATCGCTGACAACACACAAATTCATTATCGACGAGTCGCTCATGTCGGGCTTCCAGTCGTCAAGGGACGTCTCGAAATCGTCCGCGAAACGGAGGCACAAGTTCGAGAATTTTCCCTTACTGACAAGCGAACCGGAACTACACGCTGAAAAAATTACAGATTCCTGTAATGCGATATTTTTGTATTAGCTGTTCTTAAACTATATGAAACAATTTTTACAAATAAAACTTTTCCAGAAACACAGCACACGGTGTAAATTTACGCAAAATTAATTAAACCGCAATATGTGAATTACAGTTTCCTGTAATTTCTTTACCTGAAATGCTCGTGTTCTCCAACGTGACCACCACCGCCCCCCGACTCTCCTCGTAGACATTCCTTTGATTCCACGTGAACGGTAACGGATTCAACGGCAAACAAATGCCCATGTCTTCAACGGTTAATTGCAAAAACAGCGTCCCTAAATGGGGGGCACTCAACTGACTTGTAAACTGTCCGAATTGAAACTTTTCGTAGACTTGTTGTGTCGCTGTTAACACTTCTTTATTTAAATTCGCTCGTTTTTCATTCCAATAATCGTAGGCATTTTTATAATTCAACCACACAAGAATCGCTTTATCAATCGCCACCGGTTGAATATAAATCAACGGTCGCTTCAACGTAATCAACACCACTTCCTTATCCTCACCTTCAACAATCTCATCTTGAAACGCATTTCTCAACCCGATTCGTGTATTGAAAAACGCTACAGGTTGATACTCGATTTCAGCTTCTTCGAAAACCGCATTTCGAATGATTTGACCCAAGGAGAGATTAAGATCGACTTGTGCTTTGCCAAATAGCCGTGCGGTGGCGCTACTTTGAGTCGAACCCGAGACGTTTTGTACCCGATTTGATAGTTCAAAAACAACAGCTCCTGTTTCTAATCGCACAGCAGATGAACCAGCAGTCGTTGCTGTTAATTGAATCCGACTTATGCGTATCACTAGTGAGAACAAAAAACGATTTAGTGATGACGTCTCTTCTGTATCTTCGAGCCAAATCGGTACCGGTCGTTCACCACCGTAAACCTTTTGAACCACTTCGTTCACCTCCTTCATAAACACTTTCTGTACAAAAACCAAATGGTTTAATAAATCGGTTGTGAGACTGTGTTCGAAGACTCCAATATCGGCATGTGCGTTCAAATAGCCCCCTTGGCGGAACACCACCCCGTCGGGATTTTTATGAATATTGGTGGCATTTTCAGGGATGTACTCAGCACTGACGTGTACAGCCGGCAACGCAATACTCGCCTCTGATGGTAAATTCGCTTCAACTTTCTCATAGTGGCCCTGCAGGACCGTATTAAAACTCAAAGAGTGATGAGGTAAATCGATGGTGAATTTAGCCCGACTTCCTGTAAATCCAGCACTGTTCACTTTATCCATCTTATACGTTGCTTGCAATGATGGTAAAAGCGCCGCTGTGATACTTAAACTTTGCAAAATTACAGAGAACTGCATTACCAACGGTTGCAATAAACTCTTCTCTTCTGTCGCACTTTTCGCAAAACTTGACACAGGAACGTTTTGCGTCTGATGACTCGGTGAACTTTGTTGGTCATCGTCAACTTGCACACCACGTGATAACCGACTCGATGTTCGCGATACGCGTAATTCTTGTAGTGTTGAACTTAGTTGTTTGCTCCCTCTGGTGACCATACCGTGAAGCGCGACCGGATGTTGAGGAATATCGATATTAACAGCGCCGATTGTTAAAAGACCAGAGTTTTTATCTTTGCCACGTTTCATAATACTGGAATACAAAGTCTGGGATTTACCAATAGTGACCTTGACTACGGTTTGCTGATTGGGTGAAACGCCCTCGAATAGATTGATCATCGTACGACCGATTTGACCTGTCAATGAACATTCCAACATGGCGGGAATTGATTTTTTTCGACATGTTAGACTCGAGTGTAGACTTGTAATTTCAGCTTCGAGTTTAAGACCGGACAGTGTTGCCAATAGACGAGTTCGATGGATGCGAGCCACACCAAAAACCACCAATTTTGTATGTTCTTTTGTTACTTTATTTTGGATTGGTGGTGGTGTCGATTCGTTTTTGTCTAAATCATCACTTGACTTCATTTCGGTCAATAAATCATACTTTCGATTCCCTTTGTAATGTTCCGAAATGTCATAAGTACCGACTGAGAATCGATGCTTGATTGTTTTAGTGTCCGGCATATTTGCATACAACTCTAATAAATGATAGATTGTTTTCCAACATCGTCCTGTACTCTTGTCTGATGACACGGTCATGTGATCCAAAGCCGACCCCGATGGACTACTCATCGTTATTGGAGTACCCCCACCTTCGTTCAAATTGACGTAACCTTTGACACTTTTCCCTGTTGAACGTAATTTTTGTGCGAAACTTTGCGGACGTGACCGTAAACTCGGTGATGGAGAAACAATCGGTTTATTTTGTGACGTACATGAACCGTTTGAAATTTTCAAACTCAATTGTTTCGTGTCGATTAGTGGTTCTTGAATATCGGAAACTGTAAAAATGAGTTAAACCAAACCGATTCGGTTTTGCGGACTTACTCGACGAATGATGTTTGATATCGGCATGATCACTCGAACTTGTTTTCGGTCGACGAATCTCCACTGGTTGTTGTTCTCGTAGTTCGTTTTGGGTGTCTTTGACGTTTTGGTACATGTTAGTGATTTGGTGGAGGAGGCGCAAAAGGGGCATGTTGACACGTTGGGAAATGTAACGGACGCCTGAAATGCAAATTTTAGAAAAATTAACAAAAAATCGGGGGATTTTAACCTATTGTGAAGTTAATAACGGTGCTTGTATGGTTTTTGAGTTGACCACGTGATATGTAAAGGACGTTTTTTGTTCGCATCATTTCGTTGACGGCCATGTCTGTCATTCGATCGATTTCCAACTCGACGGAGACTTTTTCACACACAAAAGCCGGCGATTCGTCTGAAAAAAATTGCCACTTTACAGATTCCTGTAACTGTATTGTGTATTTAAAACATTAATTACAAAACCACAAATACAAGATTAATTTTTCTCAGACAAATAAAACATTTCTAAAAGTCATTTAAAAAACTAAATTGGACTAGCCCGGCGCATCCACCATTTTTGTAAACTACTATAGTCCATAAAGTGACCATAATTGCCGAAACGTTTCCTAAATTACAATTACGGACAAATACGTAGAAAAAAAAAGGGTAAAAAACGCATTACAAAAATTATAGATTTCTGTACTCGATCTTTTTTCTCACTGAGTTGAGTACGTACTGTATTTCAGTAATGTAATTTTATATAATTAAACTCAATATTTACTTAAAAATAAATGATCCAATGTAAGAAAAAAATGAGACAAAATAACAAAAATTACAGATCCCTGTAATAGTTTTTTTTCTCTCACTAAGTTAAGTACGTATTGTACATATTTTAGTGATCAAATTTACTGTAACCAACCTCGATATTTAATTAACAATAAATGAAAACGACACGATGCACAAATTTTTTCGCTAAAATTACAGTTTCCTGTAATCTCAACTTACTCGTATTAACTTCAACAAACAGCCTCTTACTCTTATTCTTGCCTTTCTTCTTTTCTGTTTTTCCATGTTCTGACACCACTATATCAATATGCATTGTTTCCATATTCCCCACAAGACTAAAATTCGACCCTAGCGCATCTAAGGTCGTCACATCGTTCCCAGCACCTATGAAAAACAGTCAAGACACAAACCAAAACTTTTTTTATGAAACTTACTCGAATCTGACATTGTCGTAAACCTCAATTGTTGCGGCATAACCCCTAAACCCAACAATAATGGTTGAAAAATTTGATTCGCATCTAGTAACCTCACAGAATCGTGTATGGGATATAGTGAAATTTCTGGTGCTGTTGCACTGGGTTTAGGTAAAGTACCCGCATCTCCCGACGATTCAGTTTGTAAAGTGTCAATTTTTGACTCCATGTAACCTTTGAGTGTGCCTACAGTGTCCTGTTTTGCCATCCACGAGTACAAATCTTCAGATGAGTGAGTATAAGCAGTTCTGTGTAACGGACTTGAAGGTAATTCAGGACTGGAATGACTGTAAACATCACTGGGATCCGAACCCATATTGTAGATGAGACAATCCTCACGCAACGTGCCATAACCTTACAAAAATTATTATTTCCTTGACAAATTTCACCGAAATGAAACTCACAAATGTTATCATCGCATTTCTGACCAAAGGTATTGTTAGTAAGCAATGGTAAAACAACACTGGCTCGACTACTGTTAGGATGTTGAGTCGGTTGTAAGCTTTTTTTACGTTTCCGGTGTTGCACTACATTTTAGTGGGTTAGTTAGTCACAAAACAAATGAATAACAAACCTGTGGGGCTTGGTGACGTGAGAACACTTTCAACACCGCCTGACACTACCGCCACTTGTGGCATGTCCAAGTAACTGGCTCGGATCGCTTCACCTACGGAAACATTACAATTGTAGCAATTACAGGTTTCTGTAATTTATTAAAAACGTGTTAGTCACAAAAGCGTGCACATACCCACGTTTCTGTGCGGTTTTAAAATAATGCCGGAATGTAGTAAGCGTGCATGTTCGTCGGTAATATCGTGATCTTCATTACCGCTGACTTCACCATCTGTGACACAAACCTGTGTAAAAGCACACACATTGTGTTAAATTAACAGAAAATGATTGGTTAGTGCATGAATAAAAGCAAGGCGAGACATTTAATAAAAAAAAAACAAATGACTCGCTTACGATTCT
The DNA here is from genome assembly GCF_015345945.1 of Tribolium madens. Taxonomy (NCBI): domain Eukaryota; kingdom Metazoa; phylum Arthropoda; class Insecta; order Coleoptera; family Tenebrionidae; genus Tribolium; species Tribolium madens. Next base: position 3,832,410 of record NW_025401041.1, read on the forward strand.
CCTCGACATCCACCACGTCTAAATCGTGACAGATCTGTAGACACTTCGAGAGTATCATATCGACTGTTTTAAGACAATAATACTCACCTCTTCGACTTCTGGCACTGAAATAGTGACATTGAGGGGTTTAATTCTCGTCTTGACGGTATGTTGAGGTAAGAGAGGGGTGTAGAGTATGTTTTTCCATTGTCGACTCAAAACAACAACACCTTGTCTCAACGTAAACAATTGAGGCAATTCAGATTCGCGTAAATTTGCCTCAATAACCAAAGGGTCACACTCGAGGTAATACTGTTGTAAAATCGAACACAATTGCAAGCTCGGATCTTCATGTAAAGTCTGTGCGAGTGGTGTTAACTTATCGTAGCGACTTTTCGCCAACATGTGGACTTTTTGTGTCTCAAGTGCCTCAGTCATGAGACATGCCACGACCGCAGTCGACCTTCGATACATACTCCTCACCATATGTACCACTCTAATAGCCAATCGATTGCTCGGATTCATCCAAGCATTAATTGCTGGCGATGCTGTACTCAATAAATTCCAATCGAGTCGAGTATAGTCGATTTTGCGTGTAATGGGGGCTCTCGGGGGCGCAGCAAAGTTAAACCACACAACTTTCAATTCGATTATACAACTCGAAACATTACCGGAGTCTCTCGCCATAACGGTATTGTCTTTACTTTCATTCGAGTTGTCCAATTCGGTGTCACCTTCACCACCGTCACGTGATTTAGGAGTTTCAGGTTTGGGCTCGGCGTCCGCCTCGTCCGATTTCATACTTTCAGTCGCATCTTTGACGTTGAACTTGCATTCGACGTGTTCAAATTGGGATTTTTTCACCACTTTCAGGGAAACCCCCTCGAGGCCACATTCAAACATTATGAAACCCAACTTGTCCTCACTTGTGTCATCACTCTGGACAATCTATTTTGTTTTAATTAATTTAAATAATCATTTGTGTAAAACAATACTTACGTTGTTGTCACTCTGTGAGGGTTGTAGATAATACTCCAGGCCCCTGTATTGGGGCCCTACTTTCGCCGGCGTGAACAAAACCTTCGATTTATAATTCGGAATTGCTGTAATAATCGCATCGTCTAGTATCGAGCTTTCGTTTCGTAAACGTCTCAATTGCGCATGCGCTTTACCAACATTGAGACACACCACAAGTTGTTGTTGTTGTTTCTCACAACTTTCGATAAAAACAGGTTCGCCTTGTATGATATCAGCATTGGTGTTTGATTGTAGTCCTAATAAAATTTTCGCTCGATTCGCTCCCTTTTTACTTCCGGTTTGGACGACTGCCGGCCGATGGAAACGCTGAAGTACTTCACGTGCTTGTTTATCACAATGTAATTTCGCAGTGACGTTATCAAAACACACCGAGAAGAGAGAGACGCATGTGAGGTCTTTCATATTGTCGAGGGCCGAAAACGAGATGATTTCTTCGACAATCGAGACTTGGAGTAAAGTTACATTGACCTAGATTCAATCAATAAGAAAAATATTGAAACAAGGTTCAAGTTTGGTTACTTTAGGGAGAAAAATCGCAGCTTGGAGTTGTGTCTTGACCGTTTCCTCAAAAATGCCCTCGGTGATGGGACCCTCGTCGCCTGCAGTCGGAGTTTGACACAATTTGGCGATGTTTTCGGTTGTTTTGAGGATGTTAGCGGATTCGACTTGACCGACACACGACGTGTGGAGATGATTTATGACTGTTAGGGGGTGCAGGTTGGCCACAATTGGGGTGAGAGCGTCGACAAATCTACAACAGAAAAAAATTCATTATAGATTCCTGTAACTGTTTCCCTATTTCTCAACCAGAACTTAGCGCATTTTGTCGCAATTTGATTCTAACATTAAAATAATATAATATGTTTCCTATTTTTCTAAAATTAATGCAAAATATTACGAAATTTCAATGTCAAGATTACAGTTTCCTGTAATATTCTTTCAGCAATGTACTAACGATCACACCCAAATCTCTTTCGTTTTTTTTAACATTAGCATTGAAAAAATCACGGCTTCCTTGATTAATGAAGGAAGTTTCCCTTCACTAATCAAGGAAGCAGTGGAAATTTTTTTTTAATTCATCAAAGAAATTACAGATGACTGTAATCAAAAATTTTGTTTTCACCGAATTAAATATATATATAGAATCTTAATAATGTGTTTTTATGTAATTAAATTTAATGTTCAATATAAATACGACACTTTAGTCCCAATAGAACAAGATCTTTTCCTTTTTATAAAAATTGCAGGTTACAGATTGCTGTAATTGTAAATTTATTTCCTTATTTTTTTCGCTGAAACCTGGCACATTTTATTGAAATTTATTACCAAATAGACGCACGTTTATATGACATTAAAATAATGGAATCTCTTTTTGATTTTCCTAAATTTTACTTTAAAATGTTGAAGTTGAGATTACAGTTTCCTGTAATTTCCTACCTCTGTAACGACTCCAACAGCAAGGGACTGACCATCACATCCAAATCCCCTTTCAATTTAACAATCACGATAGTCCTGCACCCTGCATCCATCTGATTGCTCAATAATTCCTCCTCTTGAAACGTTGAATCCCCCTCGACTTCGTCTTGATCCCACACGTGTGCATATGGTGATGTTGGTGTCTTATTTCCTTCACCTCTCGACACCATTTTCAACGATGTGATCCCCTCACTCGCTGTCTCCATACAGGGGACAAACCTCGCCCCCACATACACCAATTTCCCCTCTTCGTTCTTCTCAAACAACGGTACTGAAAACTGGTCGGAATGTTTCGATTGGTCGCCCCAATTCTTACATTTACATTGAGTCAAATGTGTGACATAACACGACATGAGCATCGGTGAGTCGATAATCAAGCGATTCACCTGCATATGCAAGTCTACCAACGTGAAATCTTCCTGACTACCAACTGCAGAAACATACGATGTGCTACTGTAACTATCAGACGAGTCACCAAGACTGTCATTGAGATCATCAGTTTCTGTCAATGTTCGAACATTTGGTAATCTTTGAGGTGTAACTAGACCATTAGTGGTAATACTGCGATGCTCAGGTGTGTGAATTTCGTGATCGCTACGATGTGATGCAAGGCGAAGCCGAGTACTACCTTCAGGTGCCGAACTAGGGGCATGTATTGGCCCTATTGTTCTATACGGTCTATCAGCCACAATACTAAGCTCACTCGAAAACTTCTTTCTTTGAGGTGGAACACTGTTACTATCCTGTCGTGTCAAAAGAATTGAATTTCGAAGACTCGAACTACGCGAATTGATTATATCTTCATCGGCTGAAAAGAACGCTTCTGATTGGTTCTCGCTTGACATTGATGTCGTCCTTTGCACCTCTTGCGCCAACTTTTCATCCAAACTAATCCTTTCACCGAGCGAATGATGCGATTCGGACGGTTTCGTCGCATTATTATTATCAATCACAGGTGCGTTGAAATAATCCACAGCTAGTTTCGAATCAGATATACTGTTTTTAGGGAGCGGTTCCGGTTCTTTCGTCACTGACAATTTCCCAACTTCGGTATGCAATTTCGAATCACTATCGAGTTTTGACGGGAGAATAGGACAAGTTTCAACTAGTCTCGAATATGGCACTTCTTTCATCATCGAAGTTGAGGAAAATCGACGATTGACTTTATGTTCACGTTCAGTGGTCGCAACCGGACTGATTTTAATTTCACTTTCGCCAATTCGAGGACTGTGTGACTTGCTTCGAGTCAAAGTATCTTGCAGGGAGATTTCTTGAACAATGTAGGGAGGAGTCCGAAAAATTAACATGTTTTCGTGGAGGATACTCTGACCGTAGCCTGGATCCTTCCCTGGTTCATTAACACTGAAAAAATTGATTCAGTCAAGTTGCAAACCTATTACAGAAAACTACCGAAACGCAGCCACGTTGATTCCATCTTCTAGGTCCTTCCGACTCGGTTTAAAAAACCTTGTCCCGTTTTTATTCGTCCCGAAAAACGTGCAACCACCTGTACAACCACATTTCCCACTAGTTTTATTCAATTCAGGCCAAAGAAACCACAATTTCTTCCAACGTTCGTCGTGTGTCCGGAGAAATTTCTGTTGCATTTGATGTAAATTCTGTTCTTTAATATCAGACGAAATTGCTGATTCGACAATCAAAGGACCGAAATTCACAGCCCCCACTTCCAACCACAAATCCATAGTGTCAGAATTCGACCTGTGAAAATTCACAATAATACACCAAAAAAAAAAAAGACCTAACTCACTTGTTATGATTGTATTTTTGCGTTTGCCACACCATCTGTCTCACCGACATGCTATAAACAATGCAACTCAACCCCGAACTCACTTGTTTCCCGTGTAGATTACAATTGGCTAATCTGATTGGCGACACCCACAACTGTAATGCCACCCCACTCTCCACCAACCAAAAATCAACAGCATCCACGGCCACTCTACACAATTTATATTTCAATTTGTGTGCATTTTGATTGTCTAAACTGTTCTCCTCAATTATTGTACTCCTCACTGAACCTTTTTTATCCTCGTCGATTTTTTTCTTGTTATTTTTTAAAATAGTATTCTTATTTGACGCGTTACTTTTCGGTTGGAGGAGTTGTTGAATGGCTTGTTGCATTTGTTGTACGTGGACGTTTTGACTCGAAACTGTACTCTTCTTCGTTGTGACTGGACGTGTGAGTAGAGCGTCCTCTTTCGGCGAGTTAAGTTCATTTTCAGTGTCCATTAGTAGTAGTATGAGAGTTTCAAGTGTGGCAAGAACTGAGTATAATTGAGGTGAGGTTAATTTACCACTCAATTTACCCATTTGGACTTCCACCAACCAGGCATACTCGATGGTGTCCTGATCGAGGGATTGACCCACGTTAGAAAACATAGCATGGCCACGAACCTACAACATTAATACAGTTACCTGTAATTAGCAAAAAACAGTTACCTGTAATGATGATAATGTTAGTTTTCCTTGATTCAAATGTTTGTCTTTTGCGACTCGATTTATATTATCGGAGACTAGTAGTACTGATGGGCTTACTAATAATTGCAATTCAGTCTGGTCGTACCTTTTCTTCATTTCAAAGCCAACTCTTTCAATCAAAATAATGGGACATGGAGGGTCTTTTTCGGTACAATTTTTCAATAAATGTGCTTGCACATCGTGTGCTATAATCGAAACGTCAACTTCCAACGGCCTATAGTTTCGATGATCGAAATCCTCGCGTAATTCTAAGGGAATATTGGCCGAACTATCGTCTGATTTTAAATCCCCGTTTGGGTTTTCCCCCGAATTCGATTGTTGCATATCGGTGAATGATTGATCCTCTCCGAAAATATTCTCTTTAAAATTCATAAAATTCTTCAATGCTGTTCCGTAGAGTAGCAAAACGGAAGGTCCAATTTCAAGTTCGACACTAACAGTGTCGGCTTTGAGTGACGTAGGATCGAATTTTTGGACGCCCTCTGGTGAGCGTTTTCGGTTTTTGCGATGGTGGGGGAATCGCATCGGTGATAGGAGGATTTCTTCTTTGACAGGAGTGGAAATATCGGCTTGTGGGGTGGTACCAATAGGAGGACATGGATGGTAAGTGTAGACAATGTTGATAGCCCCGATTGGGACCCACCACAAGTCGACCCAACCACAACTACTTTGACACTCATTCCGCCACTTGGGTATAATTTCAGCCTTCTTTGTTGTGCTTCCATCTTTCGATAAAACTTTGGCGTACTTCTCCAACGCTTGAACAACATTCCGACTTGTGTGAAACTCGGGAATGAACAAACTCAAATCGATACTTTCGCCTTGAATACTGAAATTTAACGGTACTGTTTCGGGTAGAAACTCATCGAAGGGTAAATCAAACGACATGTGCAAAAAATGTGCACATAGAGCCAACTGTGTGTTTTCTAAACGATTCTTCTGACCCACACTACTGCAATCTATCCAATTGTATTGATTGACTAGAGTGATAAGTTCGCAATGTTTCAATGTGAGACCAAAACGCCACGTGTAGGGCACAAAATGCATCAAATCGGGGATTTGTTTCGATGCCCAATCATTAATCAAGTCTTGAAAAAACCACTTGTGGGTAAAAATCAACTTAACTGTGGCTTTACAACCCGTAAGATTGATTTCCCACAATTGGTGGTCGTTCCACACAAGTGGATAATGACACAAAAGACAAAATTCTAACGTTTCACTTTCGATAAAATCCCGAAATTGGAGACTTGTCGTAGCCTCGAGATGGAGTAACTGTCCTGTGATTTTTGTCGCGTAGCCATCTTGGAGTGTGATCCATGGTAGTGTGACCTCGAGATAGCTCCCAGCCCCCACATTAATATGCACAGCATTTGTTTCCTTATCTTTGGTGAAGAGAATATCAATCGTGGCGTCATTTTGCATCAATAAACGCACATCAAACGATTGCATTTGTCTTTTCTCCCCTGGTTTTGGCATTTTAGTCACTTCCATTGGGAGGTAATCTTGGGGGTAGAAAAACTTGAATAAGTGTTCGCGTTGTCGGTCAGCCCACGGGCCGTAACTAAAATCCGTTCCTTTGCCACACTTTATGTCAACCCCCCATTGTGGGGGACTCGATTCGACTATATCACCGTTGGCTAAAGTCACCAAAACTGGTTCTTCGGGGACTTGTCCAGGCTCGTCCATGTAAAAATAAAGCTCAAGGTCGTTAGTGGACATGAGAACGAAGCCTTCGCCCATGTAACGTGGGGGCTCGTCGAGCATTCCGGTGTATTTGAGACTGGGGGCGAGCATCACGCGGACGTTCTCAGCCTTGGATTTGACAAAATGCATGAAACGGTCGAGGGTGCAAACGGCCGGTTTCGTGGAGTAGACAAAATGGGACTCTTCGAAGGTGATGCTAAGGGTGGTGGGGACTAGTCGATTACCAAAAACCAGTCGGCTCTAAAAATATTTTTTTAATAGCCTCGTAAATGATAAATATTTGTATTTGTTTGGCCTTGAATGTGTCACAAAGTCCAACTTACCGACGACACGTCGATTTTAATCACTGGAATTAAGTCTCGCCAAGTCCTCGCCATGGCTGCCTCCGGCCTTTGCTTCCTACTATCGATGTGACTCTCCGAATTCGTTAAATTCTCCGTCGTTTTGTTGTCATAATTTGGGATAATGTTGGGCCCAATTCCGAAAATTCGCTCCAGATTTGAGTAAAGTTGCGATCTGTTGTACACATGTAGCTCAAAGCCGTTCAACATAACGGAAAGTCGGGTATCAGAGTGCGATAAATCCTCACTTACGTCCTTAGGGACGTAAGACCTCCACCACCGGAAGATCAAATAACCGTCCTGGACCCGAATCGTGTAATCATAAGTGATGTAAACAACGTCCCTGAACATTATTTTCCCCGAGAGAGCATTCAGTGACAAAGACCCTAAAATTTAGACAATAACAACCCTCACAGAAACTCACCAACAAACCAATTTTAAAGTATCCCTCGCTGATGAAGAACCGATTCATGATTTTGGTAATGATGAAAGCGACCAATCGAGAGTTGTAATACGTTATATAAATCACCCATCCGACTGCGAACAATAAACTGCACAATAACATAGCAAAATTCGAATCCATTTTTATGTCGTCTAAATTTCCGAAAGTGGAAGAGTTGGCGTTCCATTTTGACGTTTCCGGTTCGTCGATGGTGCTGTTTATGAACGGGTCGGACTCCATTTCGGTGGAAAAACTCAAGATTTTTTACTTTTTAACCCATTCTTGAACATAGAAACATTGTTTTCGAATGGCGGCGGAAAACTGCTGTCAGTTTGACAGAAGCTCAGCTGAAGGGGCGGGGTTTAAGTAAAGTTGCCAACCTATGTAGCCAACATAGAAGAATGCACTTGCACTTTGACGTTTATTTTATTTCTTATCTACCACAATTCTAACTTCTTATCATAGAATTTCTTGGAACTATTAGTGATAAGGAGAAAGATGAAATGAGTTGAATGACATGCAATTTTCACTTTTTTTTTTAATTTAACGGAATTGGTCGTTCATGGGATGTTGTCACTTGTCTATAGTGGCAAATGGTTAGAATACATTTTATTGATTTTATTTAATTATAACCAATTAAATCAAAAAAGTGTTATATCAGTACTTTGGTTAATCGTAAAGAAATATACAAAGTTATTTCTAACGTTACATCTTAATATCATCTCTTTTTTGTTTTTTACGATTAAAAAAACAACGAATAATTTGTTGTTTATTTTTCAGAATAAATATATAGGTACATACCACGGGAAGTTTTTCTGTCAAGTAGGCATGTCAAATGCCAACCCGTATTTTTTGACATATGTCTGGAAATAAATTTAGATTTCCTGCCTTAATTTACTATAAAAATTATTGTAACATTTCTCAGTTGTCGTTAAGACATTTTATTTTCTACAGACACATGTTCTAAATTTCTACGCTTGTTTGATAGAAAGAATTTTTCATCTGCCTATATAATAAATGAAATGGATCACAACAAAATTTATAACCTTTAAAAATACTAAACTTCTTCCTTTTAAAATAACCAAAAAAAATTTGAATCCAAAAATGTTATAAATATTTTTATAAATATAAAAAACTCAAATTTTACTTATTTTTAACCAACAATCATTAAAAAATAGCGGAGGGACAATTCCGATGAACTAATTTCTCTTAATTCTCGTCTCCAGCAAGAAAATTGTATCAAAAGAATAAAATAAAAGACCAAATTATCTCTGGGTGTGTTCCAAAAATAACCAAAATCGTGACCTGTCCCCAAGGCTCCTTGCATAATTTTTATGTCAAACACGTGACCTTGATCAATGTCCACGTGCACTTGCGCAATACAGCGCCATATGACCAGCAGCGGCGAAGACGGAAACCACCTTCACGGGGTTGCAGCCATTGTTGCCAGGTGAGTCTTACATTTTCTCCCGTTTTCATCCCTTTACAAACCTTTTAATCAACCCGCATTTGTCACAAATCTTATTTTTCTATTCTTGAATCAAAAATTAGAGAAAATTTCTCAATTTTTTAGTGCTAAATGTCCCAATTGTAATATTATGTAACATTTCACATATTTGACTCAATTTCGCAAATTTCTCATTTAATTCAATTAAAATCAGGGTGGTTTACAGTCAATTTAATCGAGTTTTGTGGTTATGTAACCGGGAAAAATCGATCAAGTGGTCCTTGACATACGTCACAAAATTGAGGTTATGTTCGTGGAAAATTTACGTAATTTTCAGTTTTCCAGGACGTTTTAAGTGAATCACGATGTTCTCCTCGTTTCTATCACGTGCGATGTGTCAAAATGGGGCCCCCAGCGAAACCCCGCAAGAAATGGGGCTAGTCAAGTCCCTCGTCGCTGGAAGGACAATAGCGGCTGCTTCAGCAGCCGCCAAGACTGCGGAAGGAGACAGTTGCGAGTTTGGGTCCGCTCACTACTTCGCCCTCTGTGGCATAGGAGGTGAATCAAAGTAAAAATTGTAAAAACTCGATACAATTTGAATTTTTATCAGGTATCTTGTCTTGTGGTATCACACATACGGCCATTGTACCCCTCGATCTGGTCAAATGCCGGATTCAAGTCGACCCTAACAAGTACAAGAACGTTTTCACCGGTTTTAAGGTCACAATGAAAGAGGATGGGTTCAAGGGGTTGGCTTTGGGATGGGCCCCCACGTTCTTTGGGTACTCGGCACAAGGGTTGTGCAAGTTTGGTTTGTACGAAGTCTTCAAGGTTTGTGTTACTCACAAGTTGTTTGGTTGGTGTCCCTGACTGGTTTTTTAGGTATTTTACACTGACTTGATCGGTGATGAAAACGCCTTCTTGTACCGCACTTGGCTCTACTTGGGGGCTAGTGCCTCAGCCGAGTTCTTCGCCGACATCGCCCTGTCGCCTATGGAGGCTGCTAAAGTCAAAATCCAGACTTCCCCCGGCTTCGCCACCACCCTGCGCACCGCTTTCCCCAAAATCTACGCCGAAGAAGGCGTCAATGGCTTCTACAAGAGTTTGGTCCCACTGTGGATGCGTCAAATTCCCTACACCATGATGAAGTTTGCTTGTTTCGAGCGAACGGTCGAATTATTGTACAAACATGTGGTACCAAAGCCCCGTTCGGAGTGCACCAAGGGCGAGCAATTGATTGTCACGTTCGCCGCTGGGTACATCGCCGGCGTCTTTTGCGCTATTGTGAGTCATCCTGCCGATACTGTCGTCTCTAAGTTGAACCAAGAGAAGGGCTCGTCGGCCCTCGAAGCCGCCAAGAAGTTGGGAATGGCTGGATTGTGGAAGGGGCTCACGCCTAGGATCGTTATGATTGGTACATTGACGGCATTGCAGTGGTTCATTTATGATGCGTTCAAGGTCGCGATGCGTATGCCGCGTCCACCACCACCGGAAATGCCCGAATCACTTAAAAAGAGATTACAAGCCGAAGGCAAATTGTAAAAATAATTATTTGTATTTTAATTAACAGTATTTCCGGATAGAAAAAACAATTGTGGCGTTCATTTGTTATGTCAAGTTCTGTTACCTAGATTGTAAATAGAGCTAAAGATCGTAAATTATTCTGTTTTAATCAATAAAAGGCCCCAAACTTCATATCGTGTTTTATTTCAAGCTGCTATTACGAAAATAGTGAAATAGAGGGAGACCTCACTGGGGTTCGTCATAGCCTCTTACTCTACACTTATTGAATATCTCAAAAACGATTCATCGTAGAGTATTTTAACCTATTGCAGCGTGTTCAGTGCATGATTTTACGCCCAGAATTATTTAATCTAAGCATTTATTTTGTTGAAATACAGCGTGATCATTTAGGACTGTTTAGGTTGGCAACAAATTTGAAAGTATTTTTCTTAATAAGTTGTTACACTGCAACCGGATACCGGTTTGCTTGACAAATACTTGACGTACAACCAACCCCTCAAGATTGTTAATCAGAAGCATACTCCAGTGTTTGTTTTTTTTTTAATTAAAGTCAGGACTGCCAACATATTCATTCATTCTTGATCACTTATTGTGAATTGATTTAAAGTCGCCATTTAATTTATAATTTATAGCAGCCATTTAATTTATTGTAAAGTTGGTGACCCCTAGCCCGCCACCTCTAGTGTGTGGGTTGGCAGCAGAAGTAACTAAATTGTGTCAACAATTGTGATGGGCGCAGTGGATATATATCCCTAAGAAACAATTGGATGTTTAAAGTCGGATTCACACAACTCAATTTTTAGAAATTTACACAAAGAAGTGACCGCGTTGTCTGGTTAAAACGTATGCAACTACACATACACGCGTGTGTGTGTATGTCTACTACACCAACCTTAAAAAAAGTAAAAATAAAGCGCGCAAATTCAAATCTTGAAATTTCGAACGTGAATATCTGTCGAAATGTATACGTCGCACGTAAAAATGAAGTATGTAAAAAAAGATGCGCAATGAAAGGTTCTATCAAACGGTTTAGTCGAATTTGATTTTGGCGATCTCGCTTAGGAAAAACAAAATACCAACCATATTTTATATTTTTGAAATCTATGCTTTTAGCTGAGATGTGTGAGACGTGACACGATAGGGTTATTTTTGGTTTGAAAACCACACCCAAAATGTTTTTTTCTACAATGCAACTTGTTTTACGTAGGGTTATGAATGAAGAAAAAAAATCCCATAATTTGAAATTTATTGGTCGAATAAAAACCGAGATATTGAATTAATTGGATGTCAAAACGTTTTTTTTTATGTTGAGTGTTCACTATTTGACTCTCGTAAGTTTTCTGAATCTTGTCAATTAAATTCATTAAATTGAATACATTAAATTCACTGGTTGTGTACATTTTCAAATTCTCCTTATTACCTTTTAACTTTTAATAATAATACAAATCGCAGCAAATAATAAAACCCATTTTTCAGTCTAATTTATTAAACTCAAACACATCATATTTACAAAAAGAGAACCTTACGATACGAATAAATAATAAAAGGACTAGCTTCTGTAATGTCATTGGTCGTTACGCATCTAATAAATAAAATAAATAAATAAAATACTAAGTTTGTACCATGAGATTATACAATAATTAAAGCTCGCAAACACGTCCTACGTCTTTAACACATTCCAAACATTCGCCAAACTACACCTATCACTATCATGCGTCAATTTATGCGCCAGATAATAATGCTTCATCACGAACTGTTTCTGACAAATATCGCACGTGTAACTCGCTTGTTTATCATGCGTTTTCTTATGTTTCAACAAATTATCATTACGCGAAAAACTCTTATCGCATATATTACAAGTGAAGTTTTTCTGACCACTATGCGACGTCATGTGTCTCAAAAGATGCTCCTTTCGCATAAAACTCTTATTGCAATTCTCGCAAGTGTAGGGCCGAAAACCGGTGTGAAGTTTGACGTGTTGGTAGAGATGTTCGCGCCGTTTGAAACTCTTCTGACAAATCTCACAAACGTGCGATTTGATTATTTGGTTGTTTACCTGAGTCGATTGGGGGATTTCCTCGGGTGTTATCACTTTTGATGGCTGGTTGTTCGTAACCGGAAAATTGTTACGCGGGTAGTTCTGTGACTGATTCAAGTCCTGGCTTAATACGTTTAAATTAACAGTAGATGGCTCTAGTGCTGAATTACAAATGACGTTAGGTGTAGTCACTATGTTATTACTTAGACTAGGTGTATACAAATTATTACTATAACCGTTAAAAGTGTTTTGATTGAATTCAGGCAAATTGTTGAAAATGACTGAAGGATTCAACTTATCCTCGACTTTGATTGCATAAGCGAATTTATTTTGGTTGTTTTTTATTTGTTGTTTATCGTATTTTTGTCCAGTGTCATAATTACTTTCAACTTCGTTATTTGTGAGATCAATTTTGATAATCGGTTCCTCTTTTTCCTTTTTCCCGGCTTTAATACAGTTTTTTTTCTGCAAGTTGGCTTGATTTATCAACGACTCAAAATCAACCAATTGTGCTATATTCAAAACCTCTCCATTCGCGTTCACTACTACGTTACTCAAACCTTCATTTTTCGGTACTGTCTTGATAGCCCCCAAACTGATGGTGTTGAGGTTATAACCGACTTGTCCCTGAACCGGATTTTGGGCAATTTTTTCCGCTTTGACGACTTTATTATCAATGGGTTGATTTGTGACAATTGCTGGTAATTGAAGGGTGTAAAAGGGCACATGCTCGACTGGTTTCACTTCAGTAAAAGTGTTAACTGCCGTTGAGGTCGTCGGTTCAGGTTGTGGGGGCGCTGTACATTTCGTCGCTGTATCTTTGATGTACACCTGAAATTGGCGAGTTAGTGTCTCAAGGGGGCGACTCTGACAAGTGTCAACCTTGCCCGACTTTTTAAAATCCTCCGTATACCTGAAATTTTTGAAATAACTAGAAAGCATGCTCTCGGAACTGACGCATTCTTGACGAAACGAGTAGCAAACTTCCAATGTTCGAAGACATTTTGAACACACAACTTTCGGTAAAAAGTCATTCTCGCAGACCTACCAACAAGGGGGTTAAAAACAAATGGGTAAAAAAACACAAATACTCACGGTTAAGGATAGACAACTTTGGATTTTGTTTTGTAATTGGATTTTACGACCCTCTTCTTGAAATATGTGAGTTTTGTCTTTTTGTTGGTTTGTCGCGCATAGTCTACACAATTCGTAGAAATTGACGCGTTTGTAACCCGACATGACTCAATTTTGACCCGGTTTTACATTTATTTCGGGTTTATTGATAATTATTTACATAAATGTCAATTTTTAAATGACAGCTGACGACGCCGATGCGCCAGCGCCTCTCGCGCCGGACGCCACAACTAACACATTTTTAAACAGAACAAAATCACAGAATTTGCTAGCATTTCGTTAAAAAAAAGAATTTAAGACCATAAACGCAAAAACTAAAGTAAATTCGACTACTTACCTCGAAATAAAAATAATTCCGTTGACAGCAGCCCACTACGAAACTAAATTAAAATCACCAAAATCACAAAAAAGTCGCAAAAAATAATGCACAAACATAAATCGAAACAAAAAAAAACAAAATAACAACGTTTGAATAAGAAATCAACAAAACACGTCCAAAATTTGCGGTTTTTTGACAAACAAATTTGAAAAAGCGCACCTGGCGGCGAAAAGCCAAACTAAACGAACAGGACCGGCTTCAGGAATAATATTGTTTCAACTTTTTGCTAAAATTTAGAAATAATATTAATTAAAAATTTAATTGGTTAAAATATTTAAAAACATTAAACTTTGTTTATACCAGCAGTAAATTTAAAAAAATTGCAATTTTAACAAATAGGGAAAAAAATTATAACAAATAATAAACAAAAACTTCAAACATTGACAAAAAATAATCTTCATTTAATTCTAGAAAAAACGTTTACAAAACATATACATTTATTAGCTCCACCCTAATTCCAATTTGGCCCCGCCCACTACAGTTTAAAACATCTGCAAAGCCATCCCCATCGATCATTTTTATCGTTTTCAACGTTTATTTACATTCCGCCTCTTCCTTAAACGAATTAAGTTTTCCAATAAGCAGCAATCAATTATTAAACCTTTCCCACCACCTTATTTACATTCGAGAGGGGGTAAAAGTGGACAAGTGCTTTTGATGGAAAGGGTCATTGTTGCGTGGCCTCTCCATCGATTGTTACAGATTTCTCGACCGTAAAACTTTATTCGTGTGTTGACCACAAACTGTGAAGGTGATGGTACCGATCTAGTTGGCGCAGACGAAAACAAAAGTGACTTGTTTTTGTTATACAGGCCGACTTGATGACAGTTTTTTTGGATATCTTTACCAGAACGCGTATGTATTATTGTTATCTTTATTATTAGCAATAGTTTATACAGCGAATTGGAAAATTATATAAATATATGGAAAAAAAATGATAAAGTTATTAGAGATTAAAAATGTAGTTTTAATTGTAATAAATCGATAAAATTAAAAATGAATTTAAATAAATTTTTAAAACACATCGCACGTCACCGGATGACAGTCACGTTTGCGACAAATTAATTTGAAATTTCACGATTTTGACCGTTCCGGAGAGCAATTCCATTGATAAAATGCAAGTTCAGTGACATTTCAATACGAATATTGACTCGATTACAGTAATTACCCCCGTACTTACCTTAGCCAATACATATTTTAGGATTGTTAAAAGGGTGAATCACCCTCATCAATTTCAATTGTTTTCGTTACGCTTTTGATTTGTTTTATTTAATTAGAGAAAGCGAAAGTTGCAAACAATGTCAGAATGTTATTTAAAGACGGGAAGTTTCGTAATTGGTTCAAGATGGATCCGGAAATGAATCTTGGCTTAAGATCAACCGGAAAATTATCTGAGTCACATGACAAAAATTTCAATTCCGATTGTTTAAAATAATTACAGTCACGGCCTTGAGTTTTGCAAATATTTTCATTACTTTTTCCGGTGTCATCAGTCACTAGATGAGCTATAATTACAATTTTTCGAAAAAAGATCAAATCGGCGGGTGAATACGCCCCTCCTTATTGTCAACATAGCCCCGCCCCCTAGCTGTGTTATATTCTTTCACAATACTGTGCGCAATTTCTATTTTCAAATCAAATCCGCATTAGCCAAACACCCAGTCCGTTTCTTGCCGGTTTTCCCCCGAAATGTCCCCACAAGCAACTTGGTCGCCCATTTCCGGTCATTGCCGGTATCGAATGTGGCACGCAACAGAGGGTCGTTAAAGTTTGACCCTTTTATACAGTGACCCCGACGTCAATAAATCGCAAAAATTCAATTTTATTCTGCGAACCCCCGATGTGACCTTGGATAAGGGGTTGAACGTTTCCATCAGGAGTCACATCGAAAAAAAAACCTGACTCATTCGGTTTTTTATTTCACCTTGGAATCGTTTGTGCTTATGAACCGTTACGTGTTTGAACTTTTTTTTAACCGGTTTTTCGTGAAAATATTTTCTGCATTGCGATAATTAGTCGGTTTTAAGACGTCTACCATGAAACTCATCAGATTTAGCATGAAACGTGCAATTTAAACTTTTCAGACGAAGAAGAGTCTATAAATTTTTTTCAGAGATTTAGGTTAGAGATAACGCGCCATGTTGTGACGTGCAAGATCACGTGATAACCAATCGACAAATTGGAATTGGAAGTGACCTTAATTAATGTCGCGGGGAAAATTGCACGAATTTCACGGGGGTGGTTTTGGGGCTGAGAGGAATGCACGAAAAGTGATTTTTGATTGGAAAATTGCCTTGACCTGCTTGACACTGCAGCAAAAACTTGATCAAGTCGTGCGATAAGTTTGTTACGTTGGCAAGATTGTTATGAATTGGACATGATGGTGCCAACTTGATTGTTTTCTAATTAGGTTTTTGTCTCAATTTACAACATTTAACAGAAAAACTATAAGTTGTACTTTTATTGCAAAAATTCAACCGAAACAATCAAGTTACCACAACCCGACTTAAAATTACTTTAAACTTACCCAAAATTCTAGTTAAAGCTGAATTTTAGGCTTTGGTAGCACAAAAACAACTTAAAATGACAGTAAGTATTAAAAAAACGCGATGAATTAAGCACTTTTCTTGTAAATTTGTTAAACAAAATAAACACACGCTATCAAATTGTCTTAAATTGAAAAAACGCTACCAACCCAAGAAAAACACAATTACTAGATTTCAACGTTTTAACCTCCTAAAATAATTAATTTTATTAATTGTCAATTGGTTATTAATTTTAATCCATCATCTGGCGCCTAGTAGTAGTTTGAACAACAGAAATATAGATTTATTAAATAGGATGCACAACCTAACCAAATGAAAATCCCCATTTTTTAGGAACCCCCGAAATGTTGTTCTTGTACCCCATACTTTTTATTCTTCCTGCAATGGCTTCAGCTCGTATTGATTGCTCGAGAGAGTCCTACGACGAGTGTATTCGAATAGCTGATCCTTTGGTCAAACAGCCCCATTTGATATTCCCTGATAACATGAACGACATTGACATTGTATGCAGAACTTGGAATAAATTCGTTGATTGTTTGAAATACTACACCGATAATTGTTTCACTGAACAACAAAGACGTCAGTTTAATAAAGCAGTGGAAGATTCGATTGAAAGTGTGCACCAGATGTGTGTACAACCCAGCTACCAGAAAGAGTACCTCCAATACGCCCCATGTATCAAAAGTACCATCACAGAACCCGTCCATTGTGGCTCGCAGTATAATCTTCTTGTGGACCAAGTCGCTCAAGGTGAAATCATCTCAAAATCGACTTTGTGTTGGTAAGCCTGAGTGTAGTTTCTTTGGATTGTAAGTGTCACGTGACTTTTAGCTCACATGACCGCTTCAAGCAGTGTATTTTGAGAGAAACGCGCCGATTATGTGACCGAAACGCCGCCGAAGGCCCCGCCTTAAAATTTGCAACTCATATAATCGACAAGGCTTTGAGTTTCCTCCAAGACCAATGTTACAACTACATGTAAGCCCACGTGACTTCTTATGTCAAATAAGCCACGCCTTTTCGTGTTTCTAGCCCTAATTCCGGCGATTGCACAACTCTCACCACCGATTCACAACCCTTTTCCGACCCTTTATCAATCTCAACGTCATCTAGCGAAGTTTACCCGTGGAGCACCATCCAAGACATCGCCCCGAAAGAAATCCCTCCATCACGGGTAACTCCTCCGAAACCGTCCACAACTTCAACATGGCTGCCATCGTCCAGTATGACTCCAAACTCGGTAAATCCCCGACGAAAACAACAAAAATTTTATTTAGTGATTGTAGGAAGCTTCCCCCACCCAAATGCTAGGTTCTCGGACACGCCCCGCATCTTTTGGTCGAGCAAGCAGTTGGTCGGACACGCCCACGGGGATGTCTACAACTCCATCCTCGCGTCCTGATTGGGCAACAGTGGCGAGTTGGAGCCCTCAGAGTGAGAGTGATAAGACCACCACGTGGTATCCGGCTGCTGGTACCGAACTGGGGAACCAAGTTGAAGAACCCAACCAGCAAGGGCTGACCAAACCCAGGAATGGGGCCGCGACAAAGGGGTTAGGTGTGGCTGTGGCCCTTTTGGCGGCGATAGGGCTTCTAGGGTAGGCCAAGGGCGAAGGAAGGAAGTACAAGAGCAATAATTTATTTTGACAGCACTAGTCAGATTACCAAATAGTCCGATGTACTTGATTTTAATAAACTTATTATTTTCTGATCAGTAGTTTCATTGTTTAATTATAAATATTTGTTAAGTACAGTTGGAAACAAAATATCTTGGTCATTCATTTGAACGTTAAAGCTTGAATTACACTAAAGTATCGGAAAAGTGACGACCAAAGTATTTTGCCTCCAACTGTACAGTTTATTTATAAACGTGCAGACAACCAGTAATACGACACAGTTTTGTGGTTGCCTATGTTAAAGTTGTTTTTATGATTAAACTTATCACAATCAAATAAACAACGTGTGTTTGATCTAAAGTGCCAATTATCTAATTTGTTTGGTTGGTACACACATAAGGTGAGACGTTTTCTTAATTGTTGAAAACTTTTAACAAATCTCTTGTCGCATCAAGTTTGAATTTTTTTATCATATAAAAACAATTCTATTATTAAAAAATGTTTATTTGGTTAGATTTTTTACAATTCAGTGACAATTATCTTCTACACTTGTTACAAAATTTTATTTAATTAATATCTAATTAAAAAATTTGGTTCCTCAATAGGATTTCTAATAAATTTTGATAAACAACACACTTTTGTTTATTTGCCTAGTGTGATAAGATGGCATCGCAGACACCCCCCATCATCCACTTCTTCAGATGCAACCTTTGCCCTTACAGGAGCAAATTTGAAACAACAATAAAACAACATTCAAAACTGCACAAAGTGAAAAAACCTTTCAGTTGTTCCCAACCACTGGATCAGAAAATGGCAAAAACCAAACCGAAATGGCGTTTCAAAATCAAGCTGAAACAACCCAAAAAACCGTTCAATTGTCAGCTGTGCCCATACAATGCTACTAAAAAGGAGTATTTAACCAGACACATCCTACACACACATATGCCACTGGAAAATGTTGAGTGGTTTCAATGTCCATTTTGTGAGCACAAATCCAAACGCAAGTATAATTTAAAGATGCACATTGCCAGACACCAGAATTAGCGCCATCTGGTGGCCGGAAGTCGGCAATTTGGCCGCCTTAAGAGTTGTTAACTTGTTAAGTAATTCGTTTAATAAAATTTTTTATTTGCTTATTACCAGACTTAGTATCATTCAATTTGTGGGCTCTTTGACTTCTTATCGTTGACACTATGTCAGCTATTATTTAATTACTGTGATTAAAATATCAATTATTGAGGTATAGGGGAGAGGCGGGACGCGCAAAGTGTTATAGTATTGCCAAAACTCTTTTGACCAGTAAAGGTGTTTTTGTGCCTTTGATTGGTCCTCAAAGGGGTGATAAAACGTCAATTTGTCCGACTCAGAAAGTTGATAAACGCCAAAAAATTAAGTTTTTACCCACCATCCCCTAGATTTTGAAACGGAATTGGCGACTTGTTTATTTGAAGACATTAAGAAATAAAAGATAAATTTTTATCCACATCAAGTGAAATTTTCAGTAATGACTTGACTTTTGTTACGCTACGATTTCAAGGTGAGTTCGCCCTCGACGCCCCTAAAACAATAACAAAACTCTTCCAGATGTTCCTCATCTATGTTGCAAGTTTTTTCCTCCTGCTTTACTACATTTACGCCAAAAATTACAATTATTGGCAGTCGAGAAACGTCCCTACCGACAAGCCCTTCCTCTGCTTTGGCAGTTTCTACAACATCGCTGTGCGCAAAGAGCACATTTTTGAGCGAATCCGCACCATTTACAATCAATTTTCGACCCCCTATGTCGGCATTTACATTTTCCACCAGCCGGTGTTGCTGATCCGGAGTCCGGAAATCCTCCGGAAGGTGCTCGTCAAAGACTTCGACAAGTTCACCAATCGGAATATTGCCACGAACGAGGCTGCCGATCCGTTGGCTTTCCACACACTTTTCATCTCCAAAGATGCAGTCTGGAGAAGTCTCCGGGCGAAATTATCCCCGGTTTTCACTTCCGGAAAAATGAAGTTGATGTTTCCGTTAATGCAGGAGTGTGTCGATGACTTGCACCGGTTTTTGGGGGAAAACACCGAAGAAATTGACGTGAAAATAACAATGAAGAAATATTCTGTTGATATAATCTCCACATGTGCCTTTGGGATTAACACCTATTGTTTCCAGAATGACAATTCTGAAATTTTGAAAATGGCGACTCAATTAGTTGATTTCAAATCGCTGATTCGGAGTATCTCGATTTTCAGTTTCTTTTTCATGCCGAGTTTCGTGGATATTTTTAGACTGACTTTCGCCGATAAAACAGCCTCGGATTATCTCTTAAACGTGTTTAAAACAACACTTCAAGAGAGAGAAAAAAAGAAAATTATCAGAAACGACTTTATTGACCTTTTGAATAATTTGCGCAAAACTGAAACAATCACCGATGGTTACAAATTCGGTAAATCACACGACACTGACCGTTTATCCGAATATTCGCCATTTTGTTTCCAGATAATGACATCAAAATGGCCGCTCAAGCTATAGCCTTTTTCTCGGCCGGAAACGACACCACTTCAATCACACTAGCCTTGACATGTTACGAATTAGCTTTAAATAAAACAATACAAGATCGTTTAAGACAGGAAGTGACGGAAATCTACAACGAAAGTGAAGCTTTCACTTATGAAAATATTCAGCATATGAAATATCTCGACATGGTTTTGAATGGTAAAAAAACACTTTTGATGGCCAACTCCGTAACCAAATTTTTGTAGAGACGTTGCGGAAGTACCCCCTCGCGCCATTTTTAAACCGGAAATCGGACGTCAAATACACGTTCGAAGAGACCGGTTTTACACTAGATAAAGGAGTTT
Source organism: Tribolium madens (assembly GCF_015345945.1). Taxonomy (NCBI): domain Eukaryota; kingdom Metazoa; phylum Arthropoda; class Insecta; order Coleoptera; family Tenebrionidae; genus Tribolium; species Tribolium madens. The sequence continues at coordinate 3,853,415 of NW_025401041.1, forward strand.
CGATTATTGTGCCGATTTCAGGCCTACACTACGATCCTGAGTATTATCCTGATCCTGAGAAATATGATCCTGAGCGGTTCAGTGACGAAAATAAGAAAAATCTGACGCCGTATACGTATTTGCCGTTTGGGGAAGGACCGAGAAATTGCATCGGTGCATATGATTAATTTTTATAATTCAAATTTTAATTGAATTAATTGCAGGTCAAAGATTCGCGTTATTGGTCAGTAAAGTGGCGTTAGCATCGATTGTTAAAGATTTTGTTTTTGATGTGACGAAGCGGACCCCTGTGCCGCTCCGTTTCGATCCTGGCTCGCTTTTCGTGCAAAACAGGGGCGGACTCTATTTGAAAGTCTCCAAAGTGCAGTAGTCTACGCCACTGGATTTACTGTCAATAAAAATGTAATTTACTGTCAAAATTGACGTAACCTTAGCCACACACCATCAATTCATTTTTAATAAAGTAACTGAGTCCCAAAACAATTGTTACGAACTTGAAAACTTACTTCTAATTTAAATAATTTCACACTGGATTTTGAGAAATTGAGAAAGTCAAAGTGAATCAAGAAGTGTCAAAAGTGACATTTCAGCAACTAAAACTCCAAAAGAAAATGTGTTCCCATTTGGAACAAAAAAAGAAATATTTTCTGTCATAAAATTGTTGTTTTCGCATCCTGTACGAAAAAAATCAAGGAAAAATTTGGTTCCCAGGATGACAAAAAACACATTTTTGGTCACATGATGTATTTCCATGTCCAACATTACAATTTATTTAAAAACAATAACCTACAACAAAATTCAAGTGTAACAATAAATAGAGAGTTTCTACTGAAATTATCACAAAATTGTAAACTAAACTACAGCGAAATTTTAATGACACCTGTGAAAAAAAAATTCAAGACCCAGATAAGTACAGATAAAACACCTAAAAATATATCTAAATTCAGTATCATTTTTTTTTATACAATATTGATATATAATAGTAATAGTAATACACTTACAAGAGGATATACCTTTCTCAAAAATGTTGGTGATAATAGCAAAATATATTTTTTTTTCTCATTTTATACTAAGCCTTATCCAAAGCTTGATTAACACTAGGAGTGAACTAAAAACCACCATCTCGAGTCTTGACCGCACTCGTCTGTGACTTGTGCTATATATCTTACACGTAACAATAAACAACCAATGACATAACATAAAGCACAAATCATTAGATTTGCAAAATTTTATTTAGAAAATCAAGATCTTTGGTTAATAAATGGGAATGTCAGGCATTTCGCATTGCCCTATCGTCACCCTGTACATGGCCATCTCTGATATTCCATGATAATGCACGAAAGCGCCCCCTAGTACAAAAACATGGAAAATTTGATGTGAGTGCAACCAGATATCGAATTTCCCGGGGAACCACCTCTCGGGCACTCTCAATGCATACAACATGGCCCCCATGATGTACAACAGCCCCATTAGAATCAACCATCCGAGCGATTTTTGACTCACTTTATTAAACCATCCTTCGACAATCCCATAATGGATGGCTGGGACGATCCCACTGAGACCAAAAGTCATGAAAACAGCCGCCCTGAAGGGCCTCCAACCCGATTCCGAAAACTTGTCCCATAGACTAACCATAATGCTGGTAATCCCCAATGCACAAACCACTGATAAGTAAACCACCTTTGGTCGGAAATGGCAGTAGAACCCATAATACACCCATGGGACAAACGACCCCATTATCAACATGGCAATCCCGCAATAATCCAGTTTAGAAAACAACTTTCCGATAAATTGCGAATGACAGTTGACTGTGTGGAACATAAACGACATCCCGAGGCAGATGATAGCCCCCGCGAAGAACGCCCCAAAGACAATCTTCTCCTGAAGCTCGATTTCCATCGATGGTCGCATCAGGAAAAAGATAGCGATAGCTGGAAATAACAGTTGAAGAAAGAGATAACAAACATTGATTGTCATTTGTTTGTACCTATGAATGCCACGCATCCAAGAAGGTGTGTCCAAATATTTGCGGTTTCGGTGTGGATGCGAAAAATGCTTTTGAAACAAGCACGGAAACTGGGAAGTGGGGGTCGATGGCCGAAAATAAGGAAATCGTTGTCTTGGAGCCAAGCTGGAAGGTTGCGGAAGTGACAAACCGACCAACCAGCTTGAAGCATCTTACGGACCACGTGTTCGGCCTGGCTGGCGGCATTGTGGGCAAGTGTGGTGATGTCGAGCTCATCACCTACAAAAAATTAAGAAAAACAGTCTTTTTGTTCGAGGGAAAAATTCACTACGCCACTGGAATACAACAAAGACTAGCTGTTTTTTCAGTTAATTTACCATTTTTACAGGCTTCTAATAGTAAAACTTGCAAAGATTTACTTGAAATTCTTTCTTGGATACACCTTTTATTTGTAATTATTTTTGGCAATAATTGCTGATGACACAGCTAATTTGTTGACAAAAATATTCCAAACAAATATACACTTTGACCCTGTCAATTTAACAAATGAAAAAATATAATGCTGACACGGAAAGTTACCTATCTATCTGTGACATTAAGACCCTACTTCTGAGTTTTTTTTTTTTATAAATGTTTGTTTATTCAAGAAAATGCACATTTTGCCGCTCCGAATAAACTAATCAGTATTTGTTTGTTTTGCGTCAAAACTTGCGGTTTTTATCACATTCCCCAAAACTGATTTTGATAATGATACCAGCAATGTAACCTTGAAAAATCAATCTAGTGCGCTGGTCATTCCCGGCCACCTTCAATTATGTACAACTAATGTCAAAACAATTTGTTTCATTGTTTTCAAGCCTACTATAAAAAAACACAACAACAAATACGCATAAAAAAATAAAAACCTAAACTACTCTACCTGTACCTAAAACGGCGGCTTTCAACACATCGCTCATCTCCGAATCGAGCAAATTCTCATCCTCAGGCGTGGAGGGCAAAGGACACCCCACGCAGTCCTCCTCAACAAGCGAATTAACATCGTCGTCTAACAATTCCTTGATCTCGGAAGTGATGGATTCTGTCTCGGGGTCCCAGATCTTCCTCTTGCGCACCCCCATTTCGGCTATGTCGATGGAGTCTTCGGCATCACTGTAGTGCGACATTTTCTCCAATCACAGCTGGAACAAAACTGAACGTCTCGTTCGTTGTCTCGTTGATAACCACGCGTGTTAGTGCCCGAACAAAGGTCAATTTCGGTCAACCTTTGATAACACAAACGGAGAAAGTGCGAATTTTTAACGTCATGAAATGCAAATGGTCACTGCAAAAAATGAAATGTGGGGGCGATAGGGGACACTTACCCGGATTCTGGGGGGCTTACCTCCTGCAGCACGCACTTTTTTTAGAAAACTGACACTGGAAATTTGTAAAATCGTTGACAAGTGGCGAAAATCAGCTGAGTGTGGGGATTGGTAACAAACTACAAACTAGGGACTTTCACCCCGAGGTTGGCGACAAATTTTAAAATAACTCCCAATTTTTGCGATTTCAAACACTATTTATTATTATTATTGTTAAAACAATTAACATTTAAAACGTTTTAATTAATATTAAATTATGCAAATTAAAAAAAAAATTGGTTATGCAACCAGTCATACAATTATTGTTAGACAGACTTAAAAAATCGAAAAATAATTACACTACTTTAAATAAGACAACCAAATAAAACTTTAAAATATGTTTAAACACAAAACGACATAGTCTAAAAATATCAATTAAATTATAGCCCCAATTCATTACAAACTATAGAAATTTTCACTTTTCGCCGTGAGGTTGGCACTAAATTTTTAAATGACTTCAAATTTGTTAGATTTTAAACCCTGATTGTTGCTATTTATTATTTTAATTATTAAGTCAATTAATATAACATAGCGACACTGTTATTAGAAAATTAATATTAAATAAAAGAGCGCGGTAATTCTAATCTTTGTTATAAACTAAACAATGAAGAAATTATAACTGAGCTAACAGACGAAGAACTTGAACTACTACAAATAATTACTTTTATTTTATTCACAATTAAAGGGGGACGAATCGTCCCCTTTATATAAACAGATCAGTTTGACTGATTCGGACGAAGTCCTCATGAGCGTTGCGAATATTTAACTACTTTTCATTGATTGAAAAACAAGGCGAAATCTTTGAAAAATGTTAATTTTAAAATATACCTTAAAATCGGGGTGTTCTCACGATTTTCTCTGCTTTTCAGTTTACCCCTTGAAAATCGGGGTGTTTTCCTTAAAAAGTAGCAGTGTATTGTACTTTTTTTTAAAACAAAGCGATTTCATAGGAATGTCATTTATCAACATAAAAGTTGCTCGATTTGATTTTCTATATCCAACGTAGGCAACTATTTATACAGGATGATTCTTAAATAGACCGACAAAATTTTATCTCAGCTTTCCAAGCATAGAATTTTGTCGGTCTATTTAACAATCACCCTGTACATACAACGCGCGTCTCTTGTTGATCTTGTTGGGACGCATTTCATTTTCGTGAACTCTCAAGGACGTGTGCTGAGAATAAGCAGGTACGTATTAAAAAACAATGATAAAAACCAATAAGTAGATATTTTAGAGAAAATGGATATGAAAAAGTTGATAGAGGATTTTTGTCACTTCCAACGTGAACGATACCAACGTGAACGACACCAACGAGAAAAACACAAGATCAAATTAGGAAGGAAGATGTTAAGCTTCACCGTCTTGTTGTACGAAAGAAGAGGAGCTGATCAAGTTCTCCATGACCAACAAGCAAACGTAACCGTGAGAGTGTACGAGGATCATATTAATTTTGTAATCGAAGATGAGAGAATCATTTTGTCCCTTTATAATGCCAATATAATAAGGTACGATGACGGTGAACCTGATTCCGATGAAGAAAATGGCATACCTACAGAAACCGCAACGCTAGTAATATATCGAGAAGCTCAAAATGTAACACTAGTGTTTGGTGATTTGGCCGAGAAAAGAAATTTTATTACAGCGCTGAGGAATCTACAGTGAGCAAATACATAATATATTATCCTTTTTTTTTAAATAAACAATACCTAAGTGTCAAAATGAGAAAGAATTTTCCTTGTATGGTTTTAATTGAAGAAATTTCTGAACTAGGTGTATTGCTCACTCAAATCCGGGTACCTAATGTAATGTAAATCTAATTTCTCAATTTTGCCTTTTAAGACGATATGAGCTACTTTTATACCCGATTTTGACACTGACATTGTTTATTAAAAAAAAACGGATAATAGGTTTATTCATTTTATAGGAGGGCAAGCTCATCGGATTCGGGAACATCAACAAATTAAGAATTGATATAACATTTTTTTTATGAATAAAAACATTAAGTAAAATCAGTTGTCTAACTGTCTATTCTATTGTCTGTGGTTGAGGTATAAATGTTCCAAATTAAAAACGGTAAAATCAGCAAAAAAAACAAAGTGTTCTGAGGGGGGCCTTCTAAATTTCGCACTTTTTGAATTACCTTGAAAATCAGGTTGTTTTTTTTTTAAATGATTTTCTAGGCTAAAACAGGGCTTTGAAAATCGGGATGTTCTCACGATTTTTTTTGCTTTTCAGTTTACCCTTGAAAATCGGGGTGTTTTCCTTAAAAAGTAGCAGTGTGCATAGGGGCCCTTATACTACTAAACACTGATTGTTATTATTTATTATTTTAATTATTAGGTCAATTCATATTTATAATACAGACAGTGTTATTAGAAAATTAATACTAAATAACTCAATTTTAAAATACGGTGTTATGCAACTAATTTTCTGAAAAAAAAACTAAAAAAATTACCACTTTTCTTCAACAAGAGAACCAAATAAAAGCTGTGAGTTCTTTGAAATGAACTACACTTTTCCCAATAATGATATTTTTTTACACACGAACACTTCGGCGGGGCAAGCAAGAGTGTCCGTTCGTCATTGCCCCTACCTCTCTCAGCCCTTTACTCTTACATTAAAATACACTACATTCCTCCCCCTTTCGCAAATTATTTTTTATTCTCATATTCAGAAAATGTAAATCTATTAGGGGGTCTAATATGACTTCTATCCCTCAAGTTCGCTGAAAATTCCCTACCTGGTGACTCCATATCATTTCTCTCTTCAAGTGATTGCTCAGGTTTGGGTGGATTTTCAAGTAACTCGTCAGGTGATTGCTCATTTGTTGTTAACGGAACAGTACCATTTTGTACAAATATAGAAGTGTAATTGTTTTTAATCTTTTTCATTTGATTCGCATGACGTTTACAATTTTTTCCTGAATCCACTCCCTAACACTATACACTGATTTACCTAATTTTTTTATAACACGAGCTGAGACGAATGTAGGATCGTTAACATTGTGATAATTCTTAATTAAAACTTTTTCTCCAACCTCAAAAAAAATCTTGTTATGACCACCAAAATTTTTAATTTGATTCTTCTGAGCTTCTTTGACTTTACTCTTAACATCTAAGTTTGATGGTACTGTCAATGAAAATTTTGTGCGAAGTGGTCTATTAAACATTAACACTGCTGGTGCAATTCCTGTCGTACTATGTGCCACGTTTCGATAATCAAATAAAAATCTGCAAAGAACCAAATTGGTGTCACCGTAATTTCTGTCAATTATTGCTTTTTTAAGAGAACGTTTGACAGTTTTCACCGAGTTTTCGGCTGCATCGTTTGACTGGGAATGGTAGAGTGGACTAGTCACAAGCTGAATTCCGTTCTTTTTTAGAAAATTAATTAATTCTATTGAAACTAGCTGCCTACCGTTATCTGCTACCACTGTTTTTGGCAACCTAAATCTAGCAAACAGACTTCGCAATACTCGAATAGTTGCCAATGATGTAATTTTTGTCATTTCAAAAACTTCGACCCATTTACTATGTGCTCTAATACAATAAAATATGTTTTACCGCGAAGAGGGCCTAAAAAATCTACATGTATACGTTCCCATACCTCGTTCGGAAAATTCCAGGGTGTTAACTCCTTTTTTGGAGAAGCTTTACTAACTTGTTGACAAGTTCTACACGCCTGTACTAACGATTCAATGTCTTGATCTAGTTTTGGCCACCAAAAAAAACTTCTTGCCCCCTGTTTCATTTTCACCATTCCTAAATGCGTAGAATGTAGTTCTTCTAGATATAACCTCCGTAACTTTTGTGGTATTATTACGCGATGGTTCCACATTAAACAATCGTTATATAAATACAGTCTTAGCCTTTTATTATAATAAGATCTATTTCCGACTGAAATTTGTGACTTAACACCGCTCCTACTCCTACTGCTGATGCATCTACTGTTAACCGTAATTCAACTTTAGGATCAAAGTGTACCAATACTTACGCGGATTGTAAAATTTCCTTAATTTTACAAAAATTTTTTTCGCAATCGTCAGACCAATACCACTCTTTATCCGATCTCAATAACTCATATAACGGATTTAATATTTTTGTCAATTTTTTTACAAATTTCCCATAGTAATTCACCGCCCCCAAAAACGATTGTAATTGTTTGACGTTTTCCGGACGCATCGTTTCCCTAATCGCTTTTGTTTGTTCTGGGTTAGGGCGTAAACCGTTCTTATCGATACAATGCCCTAGATACGTTACTCTATCTTTGAAAAATTTACATTTCTTTAAACCTAACGTTAATCCTGCGTTTCTAAATCTGCTTAAAACCTTGCGAAAATTCTCTATGTAGCGCCTGTGACTAGCACATCATCCAGAAATACTACCACCCCGTCCAAACCGCTTAAAAGCCCTTCCATCAGTTTTTGAAACATACCTGGAGCCGAAGATATTCCAAATGCTAACCTATTGTATCTAAACAAACTCCTGTGGGTGGAAACTGTCAAAAGCTCCTTTGAAGCTTCATCTAACTCGATTTGTTGATACGCTTGTGATAGATCCAACTTGGTAAATTGCTAACCTCCACATAATTGAGCAAACAACTCCTCAATTCTAGGAAGAGGATAATGTACCACTTCTATTTCCGGTTTTACCGTCAACTTGTAATCTCCACACAGACGTACTCTACCATCTGGTTTGATTACGGGTACGACCGGTGTTGCCCATGCACTGTAATCGTCCGGAGTGATGATTGCTAGAGATAACAAACGATCAATCTCCTTTTCTACTAAATTTCTAATCGCAAAAGGTACGGGTCGTGCTCGATAAAATTTTGGTACGGTGTTTGGATTTTTTAATTTAATACTAACTTTCCCCCTGTTAAAGCAACCTAGTTCGGTTGAAAATATTTTATCAAACTCGGCCTTCAGTGCACCCACCACATTGTCATCATCATTATTGACGTAATTTACTTGTGTAAACCTCATGTTACTTTTCTCTAAAAAGTCACGACCAACAATCGGTGGGCCACCGTTTTGCATAACATAAAAATCTAAATAGTTATCAACTCCGTTATACCTAACTTTAACACCTTTTACCATTCCAACAGGTTTCACCCTGGTTTTGTCATAAAATGACAAACTCTTATCTGATTTACACAGTTTTAACCTTGCCAAATTTTTTTTATCTGCAAACGTCACAAAAGTGACCACTTTTATGACTAAATGACACAGGTAAAAGTTTTACTTTTCAGACATGGAGTAAAAACACTGTTTTTACGCCTAGGCGTTTTCACTTTTACTTGTCACTTACTTTGACATTTACCACTGTTGTCTCTTTCTTGTCCCTTTCGCTTTTTCAGCATTTTCTGGAGAGATACAAGGTATATTATCAGCATTCGATATTTTGCACTATAAACTACACCAGTTATTCACTAGTTAAATCAATCCACACTTGTGAAATCTCAACACAAATTCCGAAACAGACGCGTGACGTTTGTTATGATTTTATTGCAAAGCGTCCTGATTATTGAGGTGATTTACTTGATTATTGGTGTGTTGCTCTTTTCGTTCCATCTGAATCGTTTGCAGATAAAATAGTATATGTTATTTGGAGTAAAAGTGAGTTTATATGTGGCTCAGCTGAATCCATTTGCCTCACTCCGTTCGGTTGAACGTTCAGCTTCGCCACATAAACAATCACTTTTACACCTAATAACATAATCTACTATTATAGTACTCTAACGAAATCACTGAAACACTAGATCCGGAATCAATTTCAAACTGCTTCGAACTGCCTAATATTTGCAACGTTAGATAATGTGGAGCTATTCCGTTACTTTGAATCTTAAACAATGATAACTGATCATCGTCTGCGCTACTAGCCTCTGAATCCTGGACCTTGTAATTAACTGCCCTACTATGCTCCTTACTTTTAATATTCTTACAAAACGCTGCCAAATGACCTCTTTTTTTACATAAAAAACATACAGTATTTTTGTGAAAACACTTATCTTTAAAGTGATTTTTTCCACACGCTGGACACCTCAACTGACGATCCCGTGACGTCCCTGGTTGATTGTCCCTTTGCTGTCTCTAGCGATAACTGCTAGCGGCTCCCCCTTTTTGTCTGGATTTTACGAAATGCAGATCTTCCCTTTTTCCAGTCGCGTTGCCTACTTCTCTTTTCATTTCCAACGCCGCCATTTTATTCGTGGCTGTTTCCACCATTTCCTCCAACGATGTTCCGATATCCTTTTCCATCAGCGATTCCAACAACAGACCCATCTCAAATCCAAAAACGAATTTGTCCTTTAAGGTTGATTCCAAGGCCGTCCCTTCAAACTGGCAGGGTACCGCCAAACTTCTGACTCTTGCCGCCCATTCTGCTACCGTCTCGTCCGCTTCTTTTCTTGCCGCATAAAACTTGTACCTCGCCGCGAAAACCGCTTTTTGTGGAGCTAAATGCTTATCTAACGTCTTCGTGATTTTCTCCCACGATTCTTCTTCCGGTTTCTTCGGGCTACATAGATCGAAAATCAACTTGTATGCTTCCTCATCAAGCATGTTTAAGAGTATCGCTCGTTTAAGGGTACTTTCCGTGATTTTGTTGGCGAGAAAATAATTATTTAACCTCGCTTTGTAAATGGACCAGTCTGAATGTTTGAGTGAAAACTCTCGCAACTGTCCCATTTGGGAAGACTGGACTGCTCCTGCACTCGTATCACCTTCTCCACCAGGCATTTTTTTCCTCCGCTGGTTATCACTGGCCTTGCAAATTCCTTCGCGACCACGTGGTTTTCACTTTTCCTTGGTTCTTCCTCCTTCTGACCCTTTCTCGATTTTTCTCTCTTCTGTGGGTTGTTATTAATCGTCCTCGTCGCCAATGTGATGTCTTTGAAATGAACTACACTTTTCCCAATAATGATATTTATTTACACACGAACACTTCGGCGGGGCAAGCAAGAGTGTCCGTTCGTCATTCTCCCACCTTGCTTGCCCCTACCTCTCTCAGCCCTTTACTCTTACATTAAAATACACTACAAATGTAAAAATGTATTTAAACACGATTTTATATAATTATAGCCCCAATTCCTTGATCAAGTTCCCGGCGATTACAAGTCTCTGTATCTCACTCGTCCCTTCATAAATCTCGGTGATCCTCGCATCCCTGTAGTGCCTCTCCGCCGGCATGTCCGAGACGTACCCCATGCCCCCCAAAATTTGTATACACTGGTGGCTCAAATAAGTGGCTGCTTCACTAGCCGCCAGTTTGGCCATGGCAGCCTCCTTAGTAAAATTTTTTTTGTTGTCTTTAAGCCACGCCGCTCTCCATGTTAAAAGTCTCGCCGCCTCCAACCGTAATGCCATTTCGGCCAATTTATTTTGTATTGTTTGAAGCTTAAGAAGGGGTTTTCCGAAAGCCATTCTTTTTGAAGCGTACTCAGCGGCGACTTCGAGAGAGGCTTGGGCGATTCCTAGGGCTTGTGAAGCGATTCCAATTCGGCCAGCATCGAGTGTCATCATTGCGATTTTGAAACCTTGTCCAGGTTCTCCCAGGAGGTTTGATTTGGGGACTTGGCAGTCTTCGAAGATGAGAGAGCAGGTGGAGGAGCCTCTAATCCCCAATTTGTCTTCTTTTTTACCTAACTCAAGCCCTTTTGTCGGTTTTGGAACAATAACAGCTGAAATACCTGAAAAAAAAAAATAGTAGTTATGCAACCAATTATACACCACACCTTTATGTTTCAAATTTTTGTCCGTTGTGGCCAAGACTACAGACGCTTCGCTCTCAAATCCATTGGTGATCCAGGCTTTGGTCCCGTTCAGAACCCATTTGTCGCCTTCAAGCCTCGCCGTGGTGGACGCAGCCCCCGCATCGGACCCATTCCCGGGCTCCGAGAGGGCGAAACACCCCACCTGCAACACTGCATCAGCCCCCATTATTCACACAACTCCACACACCTTATCTCCTTTTGTAAACGGCGTAATAAACTTCTCCTTTTGCTCTTTATTCCCAAAATATTGAATCGGCCCTAAATACAACGAATTATTAACAGACATAATAACACCGGCACTGGCGCACCCTCTGGAAATTTCCTCCATGGCTATGGCGTACGCCACGTAATCTAAACCTGTACCCCCAAATTCCTCGGGGACGGCTACGGCCATGAGCCCCAATTCCCCCATTTTCTGGATTTGGTCTTGGGGGTACAAGTGCTCGCGGTCGACTTTAGCAGCGATGGGTTTTAATTCATTGTCGGCAAAGTCGCGGCAGGTTTTTTGAAGCATTTGGTGAGTCTCGGAGAGGGCCCCCAGAGAGGCTATCCCGCGGGATTTGACACAACGGCCTGGAATCAAGACGGCTGGGGGTGGGGAAATTTCACAAAATTATGTAAATTTTACCACTCTGAGCAATTATTCGCGTGAAAACAAACATGATAGTTGGAAAACTGAACGGACGTGTACTTTGCTCGTTGATTTAAACCAATTAAATGAAAAAATTCCATAAGTGGTTTCAAGGTTAAGTTAGCTGTCAAAAATGACAGGTAAATTATTTCAAAAAAATGATCCGCAAATACAACGAATTATTTGTACAGAAAATGTTTTAATTTAGTCCAAAGTGCGCATGGTTAATTAGTCGATCAATATTTTTCTTATTTATAAAATGTTGCTTGGTACTTTTGTTTTGTCATGTTGGTATAAGGGTCATTAGGGTGGTATCGCCTGTCATCTGTCACTTTCCTTTACACGGTTGATAGCCGAATTCACCACGTGCGTTGTGAAGAAAATCAGCCTTTTTCAGTGTCCCAAGCAAATATAAAAGTGCGTAAAAGTGTAAAACAATTAAAAACACGTTTATTCAAGTGTTTGTGGTGAAATTTTGACGATTTTTGAGCAATGTTTGTGTTTTTTCAGATGCCGTTAGCGGTCGATTTATTGCACCCTTCTGCTGAAAAACAGAAGAAATCCCATAAGAAGAAGAGGTTGGTTCAACATCCCAACAGTTATTTTATGGATGTGAAATGCCCTGGATGTTATGCCATCTCTACCATCTTCTCCCATGCCCAGTCTGCAGTCCCGTGCAAGGGGTGTTCAACCATCTTGTGCACGTCCACCGGGGGCAAAGCTAGATTGACGGAGGGCTGCAGTTTCAGGAGAAAGCAACATTAATGTAGTGTATTCATTTTTTCTAATAAATTTTATTGGGAGTAAGGCACTTGTCTCATTCTTCCCTCAAAAACTCAAAACTGAATTTACTTTTACGGCTGTAGTAAGTCGTTTCAAAAATAAAGGCAAAATTGTGCAATGTTTTCAGTGCCAGGAAATTGCATAGAAGTAGAAAAAAAACAATAATTGAAGGGAAAATCAATAAACATTTACAATTATTTATTAAATATGTGGAATTCTGAAGTATTTATAAACAATTTGTAAGTTTTGACCAGTTCAGACACGTTTCTGTCGTTTGACACTTGCACTTGGGTCGATAACGAATTTTCCTGTAAATAAACACATAACCTCACTTTGAAGGAAATTAACGGTTTTTCTCTACTGTAGTCGCTTTTTTAGACAGTTTTTTAAATAAAACTATGGAATAATAAATATAACTATCACCTTGACTTAATGCAAGCTAGCAAACAAGTACTTCTTCGATTATAAAGACAATTAATCTAACCTAAAAATTTATTATTTGAGTTTATTTTACACAAAAAATTGCTCAAAGGTTACAGTTAATTGCGAAAAAAATAATTGATTTTATTATTGTTTTATTTTAGAAAATCTTGTTTAAAAAATTTAAATGCCGGTCACCGGTAAAGTAGGTCGCTTTTTTACAACATACCATTCCATAACCTCACTAATGTACCGTAAACAAACCAATAATTTAATGTTTTTAAAGCTTTACTGTTTAGTTTATGAGTGAATTGGTGTACCGTGCCCGATTTTTTGTTTGAAATACTTAACGACGGTGTTTTAGCGACTTAACCTCACTTCCGATAGCCCCGAAATGTCGTTCAAGAAAGGCGTCGATCCTAAAGTCTTCCGGGCTATTCAAAACGTGGACATGTCACAACTGGCCGAATGCACTGAACAGGAAATCCGGCCTGTGTTGCCCTGTCTCGTCCGAATGGGGCTCATTTCGCCCCTTGACACGTCGAAAAAGTGCACCAGCATGAAAGTCGACATTCTTACAATAGTGTCCGGGATGGAATTGGTTAATTCAATCGTGGCGCTCTTATCTATTGATTTTCATCGATTGGAAACGGAGGTGAAGAAGGAACAACAGTTACGCCAGAAGGGAGTGGCCCTTCAGAACGACTCGATTTTGATCGGGAATTTATCGAACACAAGCATGGCTTTGGAGTACGAAAGGAGTGACATGACGAGACGGTTGAGTATTTTACTGGGCGAATTATTGTATGTCCAGAGCCAGATCCAGGACGAAAATTCGGAAACGTCGTATGTCAAGCCCTCGGAGTTGTTCGACAATGACATTTTTGCGGAGGAATTATCTGATATTATTTGCATAGCCTTGGCTGAGCTCCCCATCACGTTAAACATTTTGACAATCACTGAAACCCTCCTTCATTTACACAACGGCCCGCCCATTATTTGCCGAATCGTGGCGAACTTCCCCGATTGTTTCCGAGAAGTCTGCACTTATTTGATCCAAACCGGGGAAAAACAGGAAGAGACTAAACTGAGCACAGTTCGAGCTGCGACCATTTCCCTCCTTTGTAAAATGAACCCGAGTCAAGCCCTCACAATCAGGAGCAAATGCGTCGAATTATGTCGAATGCCAGCTCTAGCAATCACATTATCCTTGGAAGGGGTGGAGGGGGACATGGTCGCGTTTATTTCCGGTCTGTTACTAGGCAACGACCAAACAATTCGTAATTGGATTGCACTTTTCATCCGGACTGGTCAGAAAAAAAAGGGGGAGATATCAAGCACCGCCCTGATGCAACTGAGGGAGGAGCTACTCCGTCGCTTACATGTGATTTTATCAGCTTCGGCTGATGGCCACCTATTGGATAGTCTCGTGGTGCAAGGCTCCGCCCTTTTGCGACTTTACTGTGCCCTTCGTGGAATCGCCGCAATTAAATTTCAAGAGGACGAGGTTAATGCATTGGTGCGTCTGTTAACGTCACATCCAAGCCCCACCCCTGCCGGTGTCCGTTTTGTTTCGATTGGTTTGTGTATGTTGATTGCTTGCCCCTCCCTTATCTCTCTCCAAGAGCACGAGAGGCGGAGCATCGAGTGGGTGCAATGGTTGGTGAAGGAGGAGGCGTATTTTGAGTCGGCCAGTGGTGTTACTGCAAGTTTTGGCGAAATGTTGTTACTAATGGCGATTCATTTCCATAGTAACCAATTGAGCGCCATTTGTGATCTAGTTTGTGCAACCTTAGGAATGAAAATCCCCATCAGACATAATAATATGACACGGATGAAACAAGTTTTCACTCAGGAGATTTTCACGGAACAGGTTGTAACCGCACATGCGGTTAAGGTTCCGGTTACGAATTCGTTAAGTGCGAATATGACCGGGTTTTTACCCATTCATTGTATACACCAATTGCTCAAATCGCGTGCTTTTGCCAAACACAATGTAAATATAAAAAATTGGATTTATAAACAGATTTGTACAAGTGTGAGTCCGTTACATCCAGTGTTGCCAATGTTGGTTGAAGTGTACGTCAATAGTGTCATAATGCCAACATCGCGAAACACCGAAACAAATAAACCCCTAACTGAAAACGAAATCAGACGAGTGTTCCAAAGCTCGATTTTCGGTCAATATTTCGATCATAAACAATCGATTTTCACCATGGATTTTGACTTAAATAGTGAGAATCAGGACGTGGTGGTGGATAACACAAGTCTCACACCTCAACTCCTCCTACTCTACTATCTCCTCCTCTATGAGGATTGCCGTTTGGTCAACGCCCACATTTTGGCGGCGTTTAACCGCAAAATCAAGTTGTACAGTCCGGAATTTATGTCGGAACTACCAATCAAATACTTGCTACACCACGCCCAGAAAGACCAAAGTTCCTACTCGGGTCTTTTTGGTCCTTTACTCAAACTCCTTGCTACACATTTCCCCCACTTGACACTAGTCGAAGACTGGCTCGACGACATGTCGATCAAAACCGAACACAAACCGGCTTACGTGACCCAAATCGCCGTCATCGAAGCCTTCAATGAGTTAGAAACAAGCCCATCAAAGTGTGCCAAGCTCATGCAAATCCTCCTCAAACAAGAGGCCATAGATATTTGGCCTTTTGCTGAGGTTTTTACACAGTTTGCGCGCAAAATCCTCGGTGGAAACGTCCCGAGGTACTTGCAAGACTTGTACAAAGATGTCTGGTTGAGGTTCAATACGGTACTTCCCCGGCGATTGTGGGTTTTAACTGTGAAAAACCTAGTCGATGATTTTTCAAGTTTGACTCGAATTGATGTCGCAGAGGACCCTCTCCAGATAATGCGATGCGACGAACGTGTCTTTCGCTGCGCCCCCTTGTATGCTATAGTATTGCGCGTGTTGAGAGCGAGTCTGGCGTCATCTAGGAGTCAATTGATGCAACATTTGCAAGCCAATCCGAGGCTAGATCATGCCGGACAGGTTTTGAATGAGAGTGACAGAGAGGAGATGTGTAGGGCGACGATAGCAGCACAGGAAAGTGCAGCAGTTCAGATGTTACTAGAAACTTGCATTGAAACAGAAGAGGATCGCACGATAGGAGGACAAAAATGGGCCCTTCAAGAAGTCCGGTCTTTAGTTTGCAGTTATTTACACCAAGTTTTTATTGCTGATACAATGTTGGCAAAACTGGTTCACTTCCAGGTGAGAGCGGAGGTAGCGCCATCTTGGTCCTATGACGTTTGTTTCAGGGGTATCCAAGTGAGCTGATCGAAGTGATGGTCAAGGGTGTACCCTCAATGCACATTTGTTTGGATTTTTTACAAGAATTGATGCAACAACCAAGTCTTAATAAACAAATTTTCGCGATTCAGTTGTTATCACACTTGTGCATACAATACGCCCTACCGAAGAGCTTAAATTTGTGTGTGGCAGCCCTGAATTTACTATATGCACTCCTTGGAAGTACGACTTTCTTTCTTATTGTTTTTATTTATATTATTGGTATTACTCTTAGGTTTGTCGAGTAGTCAACGGGTGCGACTTTTTAGACCGATTTTACCGGCTTTAGTACGCATCAGTGAAGCTTTTCCGCCATTGGTCGACGATATTGTGAATCTAATGATGCAATTGGCTAAGGTTTGCAAATCACAGGCGTCACTAGCGTCACATTTTGATGTCCATCTGGGGAAAGAATTAGAAGTTTCAGCTGAAGAAAGCAAAGAGTTGTGTGGCTTGGTCCAAGAGACGTTCAGTGATATCTTAGACAAGGCTGTCTTCAAGTCCAAGATTTATAAGCAAGAATAAGTTTTATTGTCAAATAAAAGTGTTCACAAAACTTTTCCTGGCTAACTTGGCCACCGAATTTTTACTCCACTGATAAATCATATTTGTTTTATGAATTAGACGTTGTGATAAAATTTGAATTTTCGGTGTGAATTAGGGTCGGCAATGCAGTTTCTTGTAAAGTTGGTGATTTTTGGTTTATTTCTATGTCACGTTGACAACTGTTGGCTGCCCTTCTTCGTTCGGGCCGTCATCGAACGGTTTTTATTGACAATTGGTGATGGTCGTGTTGTAGCAATCGTGCAAAATGCGAATTTAACTCCAAATTGGTCTTATTAGCCCCCATTTTCACCGTTGTATGTGCTTGACAGTTGGGAAAATCGCCCGGGAATGGATACAAAACGCAAACTATCGTAAGTGCCCACCTGTCTCAGAACGTGAGTCTCAAAGGCGGTTTTGTCCCCATTTAGGACGCAGGGAGATTCGCTGTACCAGATCTTAGCACTGCCGAAGACTGCAACGTCCGAAGAAATCAAGAAAACTTACAGACGACTAGCCCTCAAGTACCATCCAGATAAGAACCCCAATAATCCGGAAGCATCTGAGAAGTTTAAGGAAGTGAATAGGGCGCATTCGATTCTGAGTGATCCGACCAAAAGGAACATTTATGATAATTACGGCTCTTTGGGGCTCTACATTGCCGAGCAGTTTGGCGAGGAGAATGTCAACGCGTATTTTGTTGTTACGTCGACTTGGTGCAAGGTGAGGATGAGTCGGAAACAATGGTTTGGGGGCGAAACTACGCAATTTGCAAACTATTTTTACAACAGTTGTTCTTTATCAAAGAATTATAAAATCGGATTTTTATCAATTGTTCGGTAATCAACACAAAATGCTTCGTTTTTTGTCTCAAGGTTGAAAATTTTAATTTTTATTCACTTTCCTGTTGCTCAGCTGTTTGCATTGTGACTAATGAGCGTTTTAAAGATAACTTAATAACTTAATTATGGTGTTTTTAGGTAAATAAAAAAAAGGAAAAATATGTATGGTCATCAAAAAGCTGATTTTATGTTACAAACAGAATTAAAATTTCATTCAAATTTTATAATTCAAATTAAAAACAAATCGAATTTTTCGAAGTAGATTTACAAATTTAAAAACAAAAGTTTTTGGTTGTAAAATTGCTCATAAATCTTCCCTAGGTTTTAAAATTTGGTATGATCTCATCGACGTCTGATATACACAGCTAAAATTTAATTAAGGTGACTATACTATACACAGCCAAAAAATTTATAAAATGTGTTTTTTTTTAAGACTTCGTAGCGTGTGACAGACTTTCTAAAAAAGGAAGTATCGGTTTGAAATTTTTGCAATGTTTTCTAGTGTATTGATGGTTTTGCGGTGCGGAATCCAATTTACATCATGAATTTTAGAAATCATGTGAATATCATTTTGACAGATGACAATTTTTGACGTTCTATACAGGCCTATAAACATAAAAAAATTTGGTCACATATTTGATTGAATTAAAATAAATCATTTGTTTGCATTTTTTTGTAATTAAAATTAAATAACAATTTAAATTAAAAACAAATTGAATTTTTTAAAGTAGATTTCCATATTTAAAAATAAAGCTCTTGTGTTATTAAATTGTTCATAAATCATCTCAGGGTTTTAAAATTTGGCATGTTGTCATCGGCGTCTGACAAACAGCCAAAATTTCAAGGAGACAATACACTGCCA
Source organism: Tribolium madens (assembly GCF_015345945.1). NCBI lineage: Eukaryota > Metazoa > Arthropoda > Insecta > Coleoptera > Tenebrionidae > Tribolium > Tribolium madens. The sequence goes on from NW_025401041.1 coordinate 3,871,951, forward strand.
AAAAATATAAAATACGTTTTTTTAAAACTTTGTAGAAATTGAAAGAAACTAAAGTTTAATAAGTCGTATTTTATTAAAAATATTTTCATTCATTTAGAATTTTGCTCAAAAAACTTAACGTTGACTTAGCAAAAGGAAGAATCGGTGTGAAATTTTTGGAAAATTTCTTAGTGTAATGGGACTTTTGGGGTCCAATCCGATTTACACCACCCGAATTTTAGTACCTTATCATGTTGACAGATGACACTTTACCTACAACAATGTAGTGAAAGCGTCATTTTTTGTTTTCATGAGTGTATTATTGTTACGTCAAAAAAGCAAAGTCGGCTTGATAACCGATCCTTTGTGCTTTAATTAAACCAATTGTGCTAATCACTATCACTATTCTACATATAATAATTATGAAACGAATCAAGCAAGCGCGGCGTTTTTTCCATACGCTACTTTGATCCGATGATTCAAAGTTAATTCATGATTCGGATTACAATCATAATAATAATAAATCTTATTTTCGTCCGCTTCGAGATAAATTGTGATAAACGCTAAAACAAAACAATCACAAAATGAGACCTCGTTATCGCACACTTGATAAATGCATCGCACAAGATGCCTGATAACCTAAATTTCCCGATTTTGTGTTACTATTGGTCTCAAACAAAATTTCTAGGAGATGATTTCAGAGTTCATTTTTTCAATTGTTTTGTGTCAAATTTTCTAATTTCGATTTTTTTTCCAGGCACTCTTTGTCGTGTGTGGCATCCTGTCGTGTTGTTACTGTTGCTGTTGTTTATGCTGCTGTTGCAACTTCTGTTGTGGGAAATGCAAACCACGACCGCCTGAAGAAACCGGCGATTATCACACATTGAATGTGAGTAATTTGTGTTTTGGTTTTTTTTTGCATGTTTTTGTTTTCTTTATTATTGGATGCGTCATCGTGATTAAGGTAAGTCGATACGCACCCCCATTTTTAGGTGACACCGGGGGCGGGAGGGGGTCCCGTTTTCGTTTTTTTATTATTGCACACTTTAAAAGTCGATTGTCATGTGTGTGAAATTGATTCGGACCAGAGTCGGTAATACAGAACTCTAGTCGGGACCAGAGTCGGTAATACAGAACTCTAATCGAGTCCGAACTAATCACCGGCTCTCATTTCTCTTTTCATTGCATTGTTTTTTTTTAATTTTTACGTATTTAAATTTTTGTTAGTCGTTCTCATACGTAGTGATGTTTTCAGCGAGAACAAGGTCCAAGTAATGAACCTGTAACGATCCAGCCAGGTAAAAGGGTGAGTCTTGACTTTTCAACACATTTTTTTTTAACAATTGGACGCTTTAAACTAAAAAAACACGATTCTTTTAGTTAAGTACCTTTCCTACCTACGATTTCCGGTCACGTGATGACGGTAAGACACTTGTACAGAGTGTTGTATCCTCCCTCTCCTCTCCCGTTCCCCCCGGGAATTCCACTTTCGATTTTTTTTCCGACGTGTCATTGTTTGTGATTGCAGGAGGACGGATCTGACGATGAATTGGCCGGTTCGCCTAAGAACGATTCAGCGATTACATCACAACCGTCTCCTAAAAAGGGCCCGAATGCGCCCGTTTACGCCATGCCGCCGCCAACGTCCAATTTGGGCGAAAGTGCGGCCCTCAATCAGGGCGACGTGCCCGTCTACACGCCAGGTGAGGAGGGGGAGCGAATCCACTTTTCGCGGCCAACGCGCTAAACAAATTTTTCGCGTCTTGACTTTTTTCACGCTTATCGCGGAAAATCGATGACAAACGGTGGAAATTTTCGTGTTTTTGTTGTAATGTGTGATTTCGGTGCGTTTTTAATTGCAAAAAAGAACAAAATCGTGAAATGTCATTTTTGACAAGATGGCGTTTGAAGCTAAATTGGACGATTTTTCTCAAATTTGTTTTAAAAACAAGCAGAATAAATATCTCTTGTCTGTTCTGTGGAAAATTTTATGTTTATTGTGTAATTTGGGTGCGTTGTTGAAAAAAATTTAAAATCGTGAAATGTCATTTTTGACAAGATGGCATCTGAATTCAAATTTTCTAAAATTTGTGTTAAAACAAGTCTCCTGTGTTGATTTGTGGTCGGTGGAACGTTTCGTGTATTTCGGTGCGTTTTAGTTTTAGTGAGAAATAAAATTCGTACACCACCAAGTTGGTGCAAGTAAAAAGATTGTTGGTACCATTTCAGGGATGACGAATTCGCCATCGAAAGGTCAACAGTGGTGAGGAGAGAGAGTCGACGTTAACTACCATCTAGCTCTTTAATCCTCTAGTCATGAGAAAGACCCTAAAACACGTCGAATTCGTCTGGATTTACACTTAAAAAAGTATTTTTTGTCTCCTTGTCTTACCATTTATCGACACATTTAAAACTATTAGCCAAGTTTAAAATAAAAATGAAAGTACGAATTTTTTGTAGCAAAACTCGTGTCATGTTTATTAGCACGTAAAAGGGTATACAATGTTATAAGGAACGCCATTTATTATACTTACGTCCTTCCTTTTTATTGATTTTTCGTTTATTTATTAAGGACTCGACGAGTCCTAGTATTGTATGCTACTTTTTTGGCAGTTGTTTATTTTTTCTTCAATTTTACAACTTGTTGTAAAGGGGTATATAAGTATGTACTTGCTGTTAGTGTTAAATTCAATTTTTGAATTATCAATTTTAGTGAGGACACCTGTTTGTAAAAATAATACTTGCATCACTAGTTAAAAATCTGTAATTTTACTATTTATGAATGTATAATTGTTAACAAACGATTATTTTAGCTTAGATATTATACAGCAACTTCAATGTACATTATGAATTAAATTGCGTAACAACACTTCTATTTCTTTTATTTACCCCAACTTGTATTGAATTGTATAATAACTATGAAAAAAGTCGTCAAGTTCCCAATTACATGGAAAATGGTTGTTTTACTTATGGAAAAAAATCCAGCTGCTGTAAATTCGGGATAATTATTTAGAAGCACATTAATAAATTCAGATATGTCCTCTTTTATCAAAGCATGTTGTCGAATTTTATAAGCGAGTAAAATTGTAGTTTGTACTTCTTTTAAGACCGAATCACATAGTAAAATTAGTGTCAAAGTACCAACCTAAAAAATTATGTTACACTAGAAACAAACTGAAACTTACTTATTACTCACATTGGTCAAAGAGGCGACGACAACATTCGAAACAATCACTCCAGTATACTGTCTAGGGTCATAACCAAAATTGTTTTTCAAAATCTCGTTCAAATAATTTAAGAGAAGCAGACTCGAGTATAAAATAATCATAACGATTGGCCACCCAAAAACGTCATTAAAAAGCAAATTCAACTCCTTTAGCGACCCCACCAAGCCTTCCATCCTCTTCATAAACGCATAAAATTCCTCATAGTCCAAAAATCGTCGATTTCGCATGCGTACTAACCGTTCCGCCAACAACAAATTAACATTTCTGTATTTCCCCCAAAAAATCCTTACAATAATACACAAAAAATAGCAATAGTAGAACTGGAAATACAGTTGTACCACTTCAATGAAATACTCCTTGAAGTAACTAAAGCCTAAAATATCGGCCCACACGTAGGCTGCGTAAATCGATACCAGCCAATACAGCAAATTTGGGGTCAAAAATTTCACATAGGTGGTGAAACTGTAAGTCTGGTGGTGTTTTTCCACTAATTTCGCCATAAGTTGGCAGTACTTTTGGCGTTTACAGAAAACAGGTGCTAGCACTGTGTAACAATTGAAGGCGTTGACTATTATCACCATTGCCATGGAAACGATTAGCTTGATTTCGGAGAAATTGACATAAAGGGGCTGCCGGAAGTAAATGACAGATAGGGTTGAAACTGTCATAAGGGTGAAAATGACACCAGTGGCGTAGATTTTAGTACGGAAGGTTCCGATTTTCGTTATTGAAGGTGTGATTGCGAAAAATTCGCCAACTGTCATTACTAATCGTAGGAGGTTGTGATCCATTAGTGGGACTAAATATGACATCCCAATTGACAGTTTAAATATTAAACTTTTTAATATTTGTTTTTGATTAAGTGTTTGATAAAGATTATTACTTGAAGGAATTATTTATGATTAGTTTTTCCGGATTATAATTATAATTGATTTTTAACTTGAATAGTTTTGGTGCAACACTACCAACTGTAAAATATAAATCAGACTAAGTTTGATTCAATTTTTTTATTCTATATTTTCATGTTCGTATTGAACTGGATAATGATTATAAAAAAAGTCGTTACGGTCCCCATCATATGAAAAACGGTTGTTTTGTTTATAGAAAAAAATCCTGCAGCTGTAAATTGGGGAGAATTATGGAGAACCACATTTATAAATTCGGAAATTTCTTTCCTTTCTTTCAACACAGCGTATTGTCTGATCTTATATGAGAGTAAAATTGTCGTTTTTACCTCTTCTAAGACCGAATCACACAACAAAATTAGTACAGAAGTACCAACCTAAAAAACAAACTAAATTACACAACAATAATAAAACATCGGTATCTCACAGCTGTCAAAAAGACGACACTAATATTCGAAATAATCACTCCAATGTATTGTTTATTGTCATAACCAAAACTGTTCTTAAAAATGTCGTCCAAATAATTCAAGAGAAGCAAGCTTGAGTATAAAATAATCATAATAATTGGCCATCCAAAAACGTCATTAAAAGTCTCATTTAACTCCTTTATCGAACACACCAACCCTTCCATCCTTTTTATGAATGCGTGAAACTTCTCATATTCAGCAAACTGTCGACTTTGCATGTGTACCAACTGTTCCGACAACAACAAATTAACATTCCTGTATTTCTCCCAAAAAATCCTCACAACAACACACAAAAAATAATTATAATAAAACTGAAAATACAGTTGTACCACTTCAACAAAATACTCTTTGTAATAATCAAATCCTAAAATGTCGGTCCATACGTAAGCTACGTAAAACGTGACCACCCAGTAGACCAAATTTGGGGTGAAAAATGTCACATAAGTGCGAAAATTGGGTGTGTGGTGATTTTCAATAAACTTCGCCATAAGTTGGCAGTACTTTTGGCGTTTACAGAAAACTGGTGCCAGCACTGTGTAACAATTGAAGACGTTGACAATTAATACCATTGCTATGGTCACGACCAACTTGACTTCGGAGAAATTGACGTAAAGGGGCTTTCGGTAGTAGATGACAGAGAGGGTGGAAGCTGTCATTAGCACGAAAATGACACCAATGGCGTAGATTTTGGTACGAAGTGTTCCGATTTTGGTTCTTGAGGGTGTGATTGCGAAAAATTCACCAACTATGACTACTAATCGCAGTAGGTTGTGGTCCATGGAATGGGGGTGAAGCATCATCCATACTACTCGAAATTGGATTAAGCCGACTTGACAATTGCTTAGATTTATTATTAATACCATATTTAATGATTTCCATGTAAATTTGTGATTAAAACTTTGATGTGTGTTATTTTTACATCTATTATTTACGACATTTCGAGTTTCCGGCCGGTAAAAACTTGTTTATTTCGGTTCAATTGATTTTTTTAGGGTGGGGTAATAAAATCAGTCCTACCAAAATTAAAAAGTATATTAAAGCAGATAATTATCTTCGTAACAGTCTCTGAAGTCTAACAATCGGTCAAAACAATCTCGGATGTGATCATTTTCCATACCTTCACTTACAAATTGGTGATATTTCTTATATTTGATTTTTTCTAATTTTTGTGTCAACGTACTCAATATATTTCCGACAAACTTACCGGTGTGCAGGCCTGCCAACGTGTTAATTTTTTCGACGGGACCACTTCTACTACCGTCAATATCACCAGTGTTGCCAACTCTGTCGTTGAAAAATCCCGGAAATGGCGTCTTGACTGACATTTGTTCGCCACAAACTGTCACTTCGCTTTTAGTCCCATAACTTGTACAAACGATAAAATAACTCAACATTTCCTTCAAACTATCGCAACGGTAGGCCGGGAAATTTCTTTGTTTTTCGGCTAAATGTGGTGGTTGTTTGAGGCGAGTTTCAGGGATTCCCCTCAGGACTACCAACTGTAAACTATTGTCGGGGCTAATGTCACACCAGGGTGTCACCGATTGGCTCAAATGTCCCTCCCACGTGTTCAAACAATCGATGAAATCTTCATTTGTTTTCAGCGGAAACGGAAGACAAACACTTGCCGATGCGGCTTTGCGTCCATTTGTGGTAAAGTCGCTGCAGATATCGATGAGAGTATTTTTTGAGTTTTTGAGTCGGTAATTGAGGCTCAAAGTGTCCAAAGTTGACGCTAAGATGGCGCTTGTGTGGTATGGGAAGTCGGGTTTGAGCGAGAGAAAATTAAATTGAGGAGGGTTGGAGGATAAAGGGACGAAAAGTGAGGAATGTTCGGCTAAACCATCGAAACATAATGCGAGATTGAGGAGATGGATGGGGTTTGCCGATGGTTGCAAAATGGGGAATCCCAGAATCGGTTTAGTGTTATATTCGTCGTTCAAATGCTCCAAACAGGAAACTGTAATACCGGCAAAAGCATCACTGGAATCGCACAAAGTGTGAAATCCTTGAAAACTGTTACATTCCTCAATGTAATTGCGGATTTTGTCAGAAAAGTCCTCAGAGAACTGGTCTTTCTTCCACAAATTCGCCCCCAAAGGAAAAATATCAAAGGGCGTATTCTCATTATTATGTTGGTGCTCCTGGATTATATTGACAGTCCGGGGGTGAAACCGCGTATACAAAAAATCCGACCAGACTTGAACTTGTCTTTCAAGGTCATAGATTTTCGTCGTTGAGATTGTGTTTGTCTCAGAGATGTCTTTCAGAAACTCGTTTTTTTCCTCTGGGGGTTCAGCGATTACTTCAATGGTGTCGGTGGCACTTTGAGATGGGAGAGAATAGAGTTCGCCCTCCACAGGAAGGGCTCTGAGACTTCCCTTCAAGTCAACTAAGAGTAGTCTGGGGGTGAATGTAACTTCATTTTTCAAAGTCACCCCTTCTCGAAATAAAACATCATGATTGATTTCTGAGGGTGCATCAGGGTCGTAGCTAAAACCAGCTTCTTGTAAATTCCACCAGTGAGCCCCCACGTAATTTGAGTAATGCCCGAATTGTAAAGTGAGAATTTCGTGTGACGACATAACCTCAATTTTGCAAACTAAAATAACAAACAGTTGTTTTTCAAAATAGAGTTTGCGGAAGTTTATTGCAATTACCTCAAGCTTTTTGCAGATCAATTACATTTGTTTACACAGAAACGGATCAAAAAAGTATTGAAATTAACACCACATGATGACAAGTAAACATAACCTCAATAAATCACAAAGAATATGATATTTAACAAAAAAAAACGTTTCATTTTGTCGTTTATGACTGAAACTATATTTTCAGTGAATCAATTGAAAATTTGTGAATTTATATGAAATAATTATTGACGCCTGTATAAAAAGTTACGTAAACATAACTTCAAAATGTTGAGTAGACACTTATCTCAATTTGTGCGAAAAAAGACCCCATTTCGGGGTTTTAACACGAGTTTAAAATGCTCAAACACGTCACAAACAATCAACGACGACAAGGAAACTCATTTTGGTTTCCAAACAGTCCGTGAGAGTGAAAAAGCTGAAAAAGGTATTACTGTTCCTTGTCTTATTTTTACCAAAAACATTTTTTCTAGTATACAGTGTATTTGAAAACGTTGCCAGTAAATACGATTTGATGAACGACGCAATGTCGCTTGGGGTTCATCGGTTTTGGAAAGACATTTTCATGTGTCGTTTAGGCCCCACTGAGAATACTAAATTACTAGATATGGCGGGCGGGACCGGTACTGAAACCCCCGCTGTTTCTTTGTAATTATTTTCTTTTTTAGGTGATATCGCGTTTCGTTTCCTCAATTATATCAAAAATAACAAAATTGAAAAAAATTGTCATGTAACAGTCTGTGATATAAACGCCGATATGTTAGAAGTGGGCAAAACCCGAAGCAAGAATTTAAATCATGATCCAACACTTATCAGTTGGGAAAAAGCCGATGCTGAATATTTGCACTTTGAAAGTGATTCTTTCAATGCCTACACTATAGCTTTTGGGATACGCAATTGCACCCACATTGATAAAGTTCTCCAAGAAACGTACAGGATTTTGCAACCTGGGGGGCGATTTATGTGTCTAGAGTTCAGTCAAGTAGAAAATGAAGTCATGAGATGGTTGGTACAACTGTTTTTTTTTTTAATTTAATCAAAAGGAGTTTAGGTTTTATGACCAGTACAGTTTTCAAGTTATTCCGGTTTTGGGGCACATTTTAGCCGGACAATGGCAGGCCTACCAATACCTTGTTGAGAGTATCAGGAAATTCCCCGACCAGGTGAGCCAACAGAATTTTTGTATTGTAACCATAAAAAATCTGTTTTTATTAGGAAACTTTTAAAACAATGATAGAAGAGGCTGGTTTTAGGGAAGTCACTTATGAAAATTTAAGCAACGGAATTGTGGCTATTCATTCAGGATTTAAGTTATAAGTGAGTTTTGGTAACTTTTAAAATTGTAACGTTGGCACTACTGTCATTTTGTTCATTCAACATCAGCCAACTTGAAAATAAAAATTTGGAAGCATTTATTTCATGTACGTTTCAACTTAAAATAATCAAAATGAGGAATTTTTAGAATAATACAGATTTGTCAACAAGAAATTACCACCTAGGATTTGAACTTTCAGGAAAATTACGTTTTTCATGTTGTTTGTAACTAGAATTTTCAGAAGAAGTTTTGTATGCCTAAGGTTGGTTACCCCTTGTTGTTGTCGGTTGACACCAGAAACCAACCTAACCAAATATATGGCAACCCTATACATAAATATTCCTAAATCCTAGGGAGTAATTTATTGTTGATACAATAATTATACCGTGCGATCAAAAAAATAAATAAATTAGTGTAGGCGGTGATTAAAGTCCTTCAGATGGCAATCCTGATTTTTGATGTCAAATGTCAGCGGAAACTTTGACAGGTTTGCGTTTTATTCCTTTTGAGTGAAATACATGTCCGGGTTAGTTTGCCTTATCTTGCGTTTGGACCGCTAAAATTCCCCTTTTGACAAAATCTGGTGTGAAATAAAAATTCCCTAAATTTGAAACTTCATAGTTGACATAAGTGAGGGTTAGAAGAAAACCTAAATGGTTCGACGCAAAAAAGTGGGAAAAACTTTATTAAACACAATGAAAATGACGAGATCGAGGAAACCCTGGTCCCCAGTGACGACAATACGGGCTTTAACCCCGTTACAACCCCCAAATGTACCCCCCGCCAGCCCCCTAGTATACCTTACTAAAACGTGATAAAATAAATATTGAGAAAAACAAAGGTCGTTTGATGATGTAGCAGAACATCTAAAAAAATCTAAAAATTTCGCTTCATGGCAATTTAGTGATGGAATTTTAAAAATTAAATGTTTCCAAAGAATCACTCGATTCACATTTATCATCCAAGTGTTATCGTTAGTGTCAATAAAAAAAAATGAATGAGGAAAAAGCATTTACAAAAGCAAACGACTTTAAGCACAGAGTACCTTAATCAAATCGTGGTCCAATTTAGCCTCATGGTCAACTTAGTGATGGAATTTTGGTCATCACCAAAACTCCCATCATTAAATTGACCATGAAGTGAAACTGGACCAAGATTCGGTATAAATATGTAATTTTTAACTTAAATTATTAACAAACTTTTAATAAATGTCCTTTACAATTTTACTGTTTAAATAGAAATAAATCTGTATTTAGTAAATATTCTCATGTTTCATTAAACCCAAATTCATACTAATTTATCCAGGTCTCGTATCATACCTACTTTGCCACGTCAATATAAAAACACCACTCAAACTTCTTGTACTTAACCTATTTCAGTCACACTTAATTCAAACACTAATTTACACTAAATTATCGTCCACGTCCTGCAGCAGCCCCCTGCGATGGCGTTTGCCAAGTGGCGCCTCTTCCACCCCTCACGGCTGGATTAGCCCCGCGACCTCGTCCCCTTGCCGCTAAAACACAAATTTTAACTGAAATTCCACTAAGAAGAGTCGTCTAACCTTGAGCCCGTAATATCGCCGACTTGCCTCGCCCCGCCGTCCCGGCCTTTGTCTGTTTCTTGAACATGGGGGCGTTCTTTAACATGTCTGGAAGTATCAGAAACCGGATTTTTGAGCCCCGAATGTACACATTTTCCAGTTGGGCCACACGCCCGTCACGATAGGTCACAGTGATTTGTGTCATTTGGCAATTCATGTTGTCTTCAGCTTCTATTAGTTTGCCCCTGTAGACTTCGCCGGTTATGGTCTCGCAAGTGACGATGTGCCCTTCGGCTTCATGGAGCACTTTAATAGGCACACCAATCGACATTTTGGACGATTTGAAATTACAACAACGTGGAAATTTGAACAAAAATCAGTTATTTGAGCCGATGATTGAGGATTTTTCCGGCACTACGTTCTTGTTACGAAAAGACGCCAAAAATTTGACAGATGACAACCACAGAACAGAAAGGACAACTAGCCAATCATGAGCCACCATTTCCACAAACAGCGCCGCTGCACGTCAACCATACAAACAACAATTTTAAAACGACCAATCGCAAACTTTGTTGTCAAGTCAGTGGCGTACGTATTTATTTATATATTTTTTAATTAATAGTATAAAGTGTTCTTCGTATCACCAACCGGTACTGTAACACAACTAAATGATAATAAAATCGGTTTTGGATCATTTTTTTCAGAAGAGTGTTTTATTAAAAGACGTTTTTGTTTTGCCACTTTGAGGTTATGTCAGATTCACGTGCACCCCCTAAATCGCCCCTCTCGGAGCAAGAGCGGCTGGAATTGGCCGCAAAGCTCGACCAAGAATTGGACGAGTTCATCGACAGCCTCCCTAAACGTAAACAAGAGGGCCACATACCCTTTGACAAATGGGAAGAAGTGAGGTTAAGTCACCCAAACATCATTTTCGTAACCCCTTTGACCGTTCTAGGAGATTACAAACCACCCCTTTTTCATGAAAGAGATCCCCGAAGAAGGGACACCGATGCACCCCCTTTATGAAGGTCTCCAAAAACTCAAATACGACCCTGAGGAAAACGAACCTGAAGAACTCGCAATTGCGTATAAAGACGACGGAAATTTCAATTTTAAACACAAGAAATACCGAATGGCTATTATTTCGTACACCGAGGGGATTAGAGCAAAGTGTGGGAATAGCGAAATTGAAGCGACACTGTACAATAATCGGTCTGCGGCTCATTTCTTTTTGGGGAATTACAGATCAGCACTGCTAGATGCCGAAACGGCTCTAAAACTGAAACCAGATTATGATAAAGCGTTAGTCAGGGCTGCCAACTGTTGTTACAAGTCCGGGAAGTATGACAAGGCTGTTGATTATTGTGATAAAATTTTAGAAAAGAATAAAGCAAACCAAGAGGTGCAAAAATTGCGTCAAATGTCACTAAACGAGAAGAAAATTAAAGAACGGGACGAACGGAGGCGCGAAATGGCCGAGAAGAAGTCACAAAAGGAGGAAGAGATGATAATTGGGGAAATACTCAAACGTGGGATTAACATCGAAGGGCGGGAAAATTTGAATTTGGCGAAACTTGAGCCCCAATTTCCGCAACTTTTCAATAGCCGGATGACTATAAAAGATGGTCGGTTGGTCTGGCCGGTTATTCTTTTTTACCCCGAGTATAAAATAATGGATTACATTCAAGAATTTGACGAGGGTGACACGTGAGCCACTTTTTCGTTTTTTTTTTAATTTTTATTTTTGAGTTTAGTTTTTTCGAGCAATTGTCCCAAGTGTTTGAAACTCGCCCCGAATGGGACGCCGAGGGCAAATATCGCGTCGAAAAATTGAACGTCTATTTCGAGGATGAGAAAAGGCGAAATATTCCAGTTGACGTCAGTCGTACATTATTAGAAATTTTAAAATTAGAAGGGTAAGAAAATGGTGTTTTATTTATTTAGAATCATTGATTCGGTTTGCAGCCATGTAATACGTGAAGGGACCCCCAAGTTTATCATCTTGCCGGCGAATAGTCGTGTCGAGAAACTATTCTTGGCTTCGACTTTATAAAATTCATACTGTTATTTGTGTAAGTAAAAGTCCGGGAATAGATGTTTGAATAATTTATTAAATATTGATTCAGTTTTATTTTTTCATCAAACCACAAGAAATATTTTTAACACGGTTTTGTCGCACATGTTGCTTTCTCAGAACCATTGGAGTTTTCTAATGGTGTGGAGGTGCAATAAATTATTCAATTTAAATTTGTTCAGCTATGAAAATTTTACTACATGTATGTTTACTGAGTGCACACTTTACATAATTGAACGGTAAGTAAATAATTTTTTAGCACGGTTAAATTTCAAACAATCGAAAAGCACGTTTATCGATTTTTGATAATGTTCATATGTCAGTATTAGAGATAAATAAATAATAAGTTTGGGGTTATTTCAGGTTAGTGGCGGTTTGTAATTGAAAATTAATCGAGCCGCGAGTAAATCTGATTATTGAAAGTTTCATAATGGTTTACCACATTACTAAACTGAATTATTGATAAACTGTTTGGGTTTTTTATTGTATTTCAGTGGAAAGCTTTATGTAATAACAAGAGACGATGCAATAGTGCACGGTTTTGAGCTACAAACTTCGGTAAACAATGAACAAAGTCATTGAATGCAGTTTAATTTTAGTAAACAGATTTTGCTCTGAAATTATAACACAATTAAGGTTTTTGAATTTTATTTTTGTTCAGTTGGTTGAAAAATTTAGTGATAAAAATTACCAACCTTAACCGACATCTGGGAAAAACAAAAAAATGTTACTTAAAAAGTGAATTATTTCCAATGAATTTTAGTCTAAAGGAAGATAAATCGATTTAAATGCATTATTTGAGTATTTTCGTTTAATTTTTTTTCGTTTAATAAAAATTTTCTTCTTTTACCAACTTCAAATCCCAAAACTTACTGTATTTGTGCAATTTTAACAACATGAATTTGATGGATTTTCAAGAATTGTGTTTTCAAAATCCGCTCATTTGGTGCATTTGGTGAAAGTGGCGTTCGCGTTGGCACCCCTGCTCGGCAAATAGACAAAATGGCGACGCTATGATCCCGTTGATGTCGGCGATCCCGTGTGAGAATTGGCCGCAACCGTGTGAAATAAAGTGAAGGCCGGTGTTTAGCCGCCCCCGCCGCGTCGTCGGAGCCCCTGGCGCCCCACACGGATGGTTTTTCGGCGCAGTTCGCGTCCAGTGTGCGTAAAAACGTGGTGAAAAAATGTGATGTTGTTTCTTTGTCTTTTATTGTCGACGATGTGAAGTGTGGTCGTGTTGCTGGTGAGTTTTCCGCCCATTTTCCGGTACGAGGCGGCTGCAGTGGAGGCGGCCGCGGCTCGGACCTCCGCCACGTAAGTCGGGGGGGCTGTGGGGCGGGTCTCTAGCGGGTTGAGAGCGAGTTTCATTGAAAAATTTAAGTAGGACATGAGGAATCTTGGGCGTATTCGACAACAATGTCGACAGTGTTTTGTTGGTCGGCTGTTTTGATTTATTGGAACGTCTTTCAATTTTTATTAAAATTATCGATTTCGATCGATTTGCATTTCTAAATTCGGGTTTTTTTGCAGGTGTTCACGGCGAGTGGATTGCGATTTCGGATGCACTGATAATCGTAAGTAATTTTTCTCCTATTTCAAGATTCTCTTATCACTTCTGTCATCAGATAACGTCTTTCAAATGCCACTCGAAGCAATTTAAACGTTTTTTTTAACAGCGCTATTTTCATAATTTCTAAAGGGGACGTTATTCACAACCTCGTTCACATTCCCCAACAAATATTTTATTTATTTATCACGCCAGAAACTGACAGAAATGCGGTACTTTAATTACATTTCACAGCCTCCTTTAAATTATCGACACGACTCGCGTTGTTTATTTATCTATTTACGTTGGTAGAAATGGGCATGGCCTTCTTTATAACTTTTCAAATAGGAAAACTTCGACGCGGATTAATTCTGGTTATTCCGGAAATCTCATTGTGAGAAATATAATTGAAAATAATCTAATTCAAGAATAGTTTTCGAAACTACTGATAGATATCGGATTAATTAACTTGTTTTGATAAGTAAGAAAAGTTAGAATCGAACCCAAACTTTGATCAAGTTTGTTGGATTTTTTGACATATTCGGCGAGGATTTAACATTTAGTGTCATACTGTAAATATTTTTGATTAAATTCATGTAGCAATAGACATATTTTTGGAGAAATTAAATAAGAACTTTTGCTTATTGTAAAAGGGAAGCCATTAAAGTACTTATTTGACTGTTGATATGAGTTTTGACATTTGTTTCTCATTAGTAACGGCCAACTTTTAGTGTAACATTTTTGGATGTTTTGTATATAGATTGTTACGTGTAATGAAATGACAAAACATTTTAGTTTTTGTACAAAAAAGGGATTGAATCAATATTTAACGCAAGACGGAAAATTTATTGGTTTTAACAGATAACTGACGGTATTGTTGTTACTATTTAAGACATACGTTCATGAAATTTTGGTTTTGTAAGTAAAAAATCGACATCACTAAAAAATTATAATAAAATGGAATAAATTCTACTTTTTTTGATCAAAATATCGCAACTGGACCACCACTGTTTAATTATTATTTTCCAGTTGTGTACAAAACGAGACGAGAAGTATCTATTTCAGCACGGTTCAGATTGCTTCTTTTATTTCCTAATGCTTGAAAAAACACGATAATCAAGCGTTAAGTGACGCGTCAAATCGCGAAATAATTGCAAAATTATCTCCGAGAACTCCCAAACAACCAATCCCACTTTTCAACACCGATAAATCACCGTTTCCAAATTTTTTACTCGAGCATCACTTTCACTTTTCTAATTAAAATTACCATAATGGTCAGCTTTTGTCTAGTAAAAGACGATATAAAATTACGTAATTGGATTGGTGTAGAATTTTTAATTAAAGGAAAGGAAATCCTCGAGTGTTAAAGAAGATGTCCTTATTACCATGTTTTTTCTGTAAGTGGATGTTTTACAAGGGGGTCTCGGCATGACACTCGTAGTTAAAATTTATGACGTTTTTTTATTGCGTATTAAATTACTTCCAGTTTCACGTCTGGTGTGGCTCCTTCATTATAAACAAAGACCGAATTAGAAATGCAGGAAAAAAATTTGTATATAAACAAAAGAACAGACGCCTTCGAAATTCAGTTAATTTTCATATTTACGCTTCACTGTCACAAAATTCGTATGCGGAAATTTGTACAGTATTAAATTCTCGTTTAATTAAAATTTAAAATTGGATTTGGTTTAGGGACGGCTAATACTTTTAATCGATGAAAATTTCTCATTCAACGAATTAATTGGATTATATCACGATAAAAAAAAAATACTACGCCACTGGTGGAATTGTTTTTCCACCACGGAAATTATCCCTACATCTCCTTAACCTTGAGTTGTTTCCAAGTGGAGAGGAATCGATCGCGGCCCAACTCTACAATAATGAATATTATTGTCGGAAAAAGTGCGCTATGATTTCCGTTTCCGGACTGTCACTTAAGGAAAAGCGTCTCGAAACACGTTACTCACTTAACTGGAAAATTATCTACCGACACAGGAACGAAATTTGCATAATACGAAATTTTCCGATTTAGGTGCCATTTACACGCTATCGTGACTCTAACGCTAGAGTGTGTAAACATTTGATATGAGATTGGAAAATATGCAACAGATATTAGACAGTTTTTTTTGAGTTTGTTAAGGTGGTAATTATTTTCTCGTGCGTGCTTGTAACACCGTATGTTCACTCGCCCAACAAAAAACACAGAAGAGAATAATTAACGGATTTGTCGTCTTTTTTAATACATCTATCTATACAAAAGTTTGTTGCATCACGTACGGAAATATATCAGAGACGGAATTAAAAAAGTTTCACAACACGACAGATATAGCAAACAGGGAATTATTAAGATTTAAGGGAGGAATATAAAGAACGGAACGTTTCCTCCTACCTCGTAAAAACTTACTAATTTACAACGGAGAAAAAAGGAATTTCGTGGCCCGTATACCAAGTTATTTATTTTTACGACTGTGTGGTTTAGTAAAATAACGGATGTGGAAATTTCTTTAATGATACGCCACTGAAAACAGTGTCAAAATTGTCATTTTTTCCACCACGGTTGATGATTTTTTTGGGCTGTTTCCCAACAATTCCACCACTGTTGATACTATTTGTTTTTATGGTGATGGGCGTTTGCGTTCTTGAACTCGTCCGATGTGAAAGGCTCGCGAATTAGGTTCGTCAATGACAAAAGCACCGTTTCCGATGAAATTTTCGTCCGTTACTTATGTTTCTTTAAATAGAAGTAGAAGGTAAAGTAATAGAAAAAAAAGTCGGCAACTGTAATGTTAATAACAAACCAATCACGTCGCCATTGAATAAGATATTTGAGGTTATACAATTACAATTAAAAATAAATGAACGTCGACCGAAATCCATCGCCAACTTTCGTAATAACTCCACACGTCATTTAACATTTTAACATAGACTAAGTAATTCTTAATGAAACCATAATTAGCTCGTCTAACATCAGGTTATCATATAATACATGGTTCGTCAGTCTCATGCTACATACAAAATAGTAAATTACTGTCCGTGTCCGGTACCTACTTTATTATTATTGAGGTAAGAAGCCATTAAATTGAGAAAAATACAGTGTGCCATGTAATTTGCATTTTTCTTTTCGTTTTAATCAAGTCATCCGTGATTTTCAGCCAAATATTTCGTGTTTTTTCATCGAGATTAAGTGATTCATGAAATATTCACTCTTTGATGATAATTTTAACAGCAGCAAGAGTCGAATTATTCTCGATTCAATGAACGTTTTGTTGTTATTTTTATTTGTGCTTCGAGAGTTTAAAATCAAGTTTGCTTTGTGACTAAAACGATCCTTGTTTTTTTTTTTTTTAATATGTTTTCATTTGTATTGTACGGGGTTTACATCGAAGATCAAAGTGTGCTTTAATGATGTCGGATGCATGTCTCAAATGATGTAACTTTGTTTCTGCTCTTTTGTGTAACAGGACGCCACTGGTTGCAGGTCGTATAGGTAATTCCGCCACGGTTATGCGAAATTCAATCTTATTGCTCGATTGCAATTTTTCCCCTTTCGATGTTACGATAAAAGAAGGCTTAACCTGTAATCCGTATCCGAGCCACCTTTCCCATTACGTCGACGAATATAAATCGTACTAACATCCTTTCACCGATTTCGGTGGCCATCTTTGAATTTAATTGTATAAGGTGGGCGTTAACATATGAAAAATATATCACTTTTTCTTCATATTTTATTATAATTTATTGACGTAATAAAATTAAAAGATAAAATAAATCGTTATTTTTGACGTTTTATTAAAATTTAAATTATGACACGTCGAAGAAATATCATAAGGAAAAGGTTCGATGAGTTTTATCTAAATTGATAAAAGGGTCGATTTTATTTGTTTCGGGTTATTTGTCATAGGACAAGCGAATGGAAAAATCGTGTGGCGGAATTTATTCGAATTATTCAACCGTGGTGGAATAAATTGTTGAAAGGCATGTCCGCCACTGATATTAATGTTGTGATTACGATAAAAATCGTAACAATTCCATCACGGAGTCAGAATCGTGTTGTTAACGTTGTTGAAATTTTTTCATCATACAGGGTGTTACCCGAAGTTAGTTTAAAAGTTTTGACGTTTACTAAAAAAAGTGCTGATGGGGGGTTATTTTCGAAATCACCCTGTACATAAATGAATATTAGGAGAAGATTGTTGACAGGAATTTATGTTTCAATTTCTTTTTCAATATTTTATGGATAAAGGCATAAAATAGAAATTTATCTTTGTGTGGATTATTATTTTTGAGAGGTTCTTATTCTAAGGATTTAGTTGCTTGTAAGATTGTTCAATTTTTTTTTTATAAAAGGAAACACTTGACAGATTTTTTTCTATAAAGATTTTATCTCTCAAACTTCTAGAATAAAAAATCTAAAAATAAAAATTTTGTATGTGGAGGTGTTAGGTTGAAACTTGATTTTCTTTATATACAGAGTAATTTTTAAAGATTTTAACAAGTTTTCTTTGCGAAAAATTCGTACTTCTGGAGTAGCACACTTGTCAGAGTTTTTTGATATACAGTATGTCCCCGGATTGAGGAAAAAAAAATTAACTTTGATTTTACGCAAAAAAAACTGCAAAGGAAAAACATTTTTTGCTTTACCTGAAACGAGCAAATCTGTAATTAAAACTTTATTATTCTAACTTAGTAGAAACAAAAGGTAATTTTTCTCTTGATTTTGAACTTTTCTCTGCTTTTTAAGTCCTATTGGTTTCATTATTTTGACAATAAAGTCACTATAACAAATGAGTTTACGCAAGTTAAATAACAAAAATATTTGTGAAAAACATAATTTTAATAAAGAAACAGTTTTAAGATAAAAACCAAAGTCATTTTTAACAAGAACTATCATTAGTTAATTAATAAATTAATTGTCAAAGTTACCAATAGTTTTCAAATAAATGAAACCGCCAATGTGAAGCAGAGAAAAAAAATATTCTAAGTCGAAAATCAAGAAAAAAATTAAGTTTTCTTTTCACTGAATCAGAATAATGAAGTTTTAAGTACAGATTTAAGCAGAGTTTTGCACATTTGAGAAATTAATTTGAACCACTCTGTACCTATAATAACTATTTTACGGATAGTCGTCGATAAAATACATACGGGGTGAGCAAATCAAGCTTTTTTTTTTAAATCATTTGTCTTCAGAAAATAAGTGAATGAAAATTAAAGTGCTATAAAAATGGTATTTTGAGAATTGAATTTTGTTTTGTTTTTGGATTATGCGTTTTTTTTTTAAATGACAACTTATGAAAAAAATGTGCAGAACTCAAAAACAAAAGAAAACGTAAAATTCTGTTTTTGAGAAACATCACACTTTCGTGTAATATCACTGATCAATTAGTTCTTTCAAAAAATAAATAGTTTAAGCAAAAAACGTTTGGTTCTGAACTTTCTGTTCACGTGGTATAATTATTCTCATAAAAAATGAAACGTGGTGAAATGAAAATGTTGTTTTTGTGGGCTTTTTTACCAAGGCAAGTAATGAATAATTAAATAGAGTGATATAAGAATTATTAAATTAATGAAATAATTACCCTACAATTTCTTTTGTGCTTAATAAAACTGAAATAGTAGTGTTATTAAAATGATTTGTCAAAATTAATTAGCGAAATAACGAACTGTGGTGGAATACAAATCATTTTAGTGTAATCAGTGCTGCATATTGTTGAGTGAGCTTTTAACTATATAATTTTTTTATATTTGTCAGAATAAAATGAATATAAATATACGCTTTGTGCGTTTTTTTCTCGTCTTTTGTTTTAAGCCCCATCCAATGACCCAAACTCGTCACAAAAACAATTTTTTTCCCGACGATTAACAAAGTGACATTAATCTGAATTTAATTCTTGTCACTGTCGAGTTTCGAGTCAACTATCCGTACAAACATTTCCGTTTTTTTTTTCCCTCTTCTCTTCTAAATAAAAAAAAAAAGAACAAAACACCTCCGAGTTTTAAAATCGCCGCAGATTAACCAGTTTAAATCCTCGCACTCTCTCTCGCCATACACAATTATCATTCAGAGCTAGGAATTAAAACGCAATTATCACGAAATTTACAGCTCATAACAGCTCGAAAAATTGGATTTTTAACTAAGCCAGGCTTTCAACTTCGCGAAAAAAAAATATATCACAATAGAGGGCGAGGAGGAAAAAACGTACGATCGAACGCTACGATATGGAAGAGTTTATGACGGACGTTCCGAAGGGGAAAAAGGCCTTAACGAAATTACCTAACATGTAACAGATGTCGGGATACGTTCTCTGACGATATTTTTGTTCGTTAATTCGGAAATTTTCAAGGACCGAGAGAGAAATTTTTATTACGGTCCTTTCTTGTGAATACAGCCATAAAATGGTCACTCGAAATGTCATTAAGTGATAAATTATGCTTTCGGGTCAGTAAACTATCAATAGGGGATGTTTCTACAAGCACACGGGGGAGAATTATCGACTCCATAAGCTACCAGTGGCGTTGCTAATTCCGTGAAATTTTACGTAAAAAAATCATTATTTAACTATATGGCAATAACAGTGCAAAAATGATGATGAAATCTTTCATCTTGTGTAATTCTATATTATTTTTTAAGTGTCCGTGATATTTTCAAGATAAAAACGCCATCACTTTTAATTAATAATTTATTAATAATATTTATAGCGCTATTAAACATTTTTATTATTTTTTGTGATTAGATCAGGGGAGGAACGACCGATCGAAGTTTAATTCATTTTTGTGCCCATTTCTTGATTAATTTTCTTCAGAAATTCATCTGGAACGTCATTAGCCCTCTCACCCTCACCCCTTTTGACACGGTGGCGTAAAATCAGAGTTGGCGTTTCATTACCGAGTGACTTTCTAAGTCGATTAATAACCTCATCGATCGCCACGCCACTGGTACAACACCTGTCATTAATTCCCCCACGATTTTTGATGATTTATTCGATTAACGGATAATTATCGTATTTCGTTGCGATTCAACTTTTATTAGATATAAAATAACGTGTAGGGAGGGGAAAAATTTTATGAATTTTACAATCTGGCAATAACTTTTTTTATTAGGGCGTCGTGATGAAATTCCATGTTTCGGTAAATATAGGGGATGGGAGACCGCAGGAATCCAAATATGTATTAAGGGATTTGATTGTGTTGGTCGGGGAATGTGGGGAGGAAATAGATTGGCAGTTTTTTTCCAAATTGTTTAAAAAAGAGTTTTTTTGTACAATTTTTTGTTTGTTATTTGGAAAAGTCGAGCATTTTATATCCCTGAAACTTTTTCAGTTATCGTTATCAGTTTGACGTCTCTTGTGTATTTTCGAAGTTGGTATTATTGTACGAACGTAAAACATTTCGATAAGTTCCACGACGTAATAACAACTCTTATACAATTTATTTTTTGTGGGTTTTATTCCCGACAACAGGTGCTTCTCACCCTAATTTAATACGTAAAAAAATTGATTTTATGAATGTTTGAAATTTTGTAAAAGTCAAGGGGGTGCAATAAGTGTCCTTGAGAGTGTCGCCGCTGCCTCGATCGATCTGGCCGTCCCATAGGGTGGTAATACAGGTGTCTTTAACTCTCGTAGTGACGAGATTATAAAAAATTCCGGTGTCGGTGAATGTGTGTGAAAGCGATCGATTCGAAATTCGGAAACTTTTCTTAGTACACAACTGTGAAGCGAAATTGAGAAATTAAATCGAAATTTTTGCCTTATTGCCAAAGTTTATTTGTTTTTGAACAGATGTCTCCAAGGGACGACGTGTGCTGTGTTCTAAGGGGTTGGTGGAGGGTTTGGGAATTTGAATTTTTTTATTTTTGTACAATTTGTCGTTTAATCTCTCTCCAAAATGAGCACCAAATGCGTCCATTAAGTTAATTGATTTGTGAGTCACGACTTAACTACAGATAGTTCAACATCTTAAATTACCCGAAAACCCTTAACAATAAACGTCGATCCTTTCCCTTAATTGCCCGACTCTCTTCTTCTTCGTCGAGAAACAAAAAAGTCACGATTAAATCACTCCCGGTGTTAAAACTTTCCGAAAACTAGTTTAATATTTAAACCAATTTAACTCGTAAACTAAAGGTTAATTAATCAAAAAGGGATCGATAAAACGAATTAGAAACGCCGGAACGAATCTGGTCTGTGTTGTTTATTTAAAGTCGGTCCCTTGGCGAAAAACCGATATTTTCATATTGGAAACAATCCAAGAATCGCAAAGAAGGCGTATTGTATTTCTCTTGTTTCACGATGATTGATCGACATGAAAAAATACAAACACGGAGGGAATTGAGAGGTTTATTGTGTGATGGACTCGAATGGGAGAGTACCGCAAGGAGCTCGTTATTGACTGATGCTATTGTCATCGGCGGTAATAACAACTAGTGCTGTGATATCATATTTAGATTGTATAGAAAAAAAAAAACTACAACACAGTATTCTAATCTTACTATACAGGGTGATTCGAACAACTAATAGTTTTCCTTAGAAATGTGGCCACCTGGTTGGCTATATTTATTTCTTTCCGAACTTTAGAAAATTTGTTAAAAGTAGTACAGATTTTTTTTATTTACTACTACAGTTATGATCATCAGTTATGGGAGTAATAAATTGTTTGTCATACTAGGTACATATAAGAACATACAGTATTGTTAATGTAAATTCATATGTCCTTTGCTCTATTTTCGTGTTTTCAGAGTTTTTTTTTATTTTCCTTTATTTAAAGTTTTTTCTTTCTGGTGCATAGATTACGTATTATTATTTATAATATGTAAAAATAAAAACTCATAATCAACCAAAAGAAACATTTGTATACCTACGCTCTGAGGAATAGTTAATTTACAGACTTCTAAAATGAGTCTTCAACCTAAAGTTAGAATTTGTTTTTTTCTAAATGAATTTTTCTTTTTCAGGTGAATTCCCATGTCGTCCAGCATACGGCGGCCTCTCGTCGACTCATCATCATCATCATCATCGTGAGAAAGATGTCACCATTGCAATGTTAAAACCAAGTGATCTAAGCGTCGCGACGACGTCCGCACAGCGACGTCGTCGCATCAAAAAATATATCTGTGATTTACCTCCTCATCAAGACTGTGGACTTGATCAAACAAAAGAAAATTTCAACGTGTTTCAAACAATACGTACGTGCCTATTAACTCGATTCGCGTCAATTTTCCAAAAAACATTAATCAAGCCGTTGTTGCTTTATTATTTGTTACTGACGACAACGTGCAGTGTTGAAGCTTATTCGAGCGCATTTGACAAGAGTGAACATTTACTAGAAAAGATGAATCTCGAACAGAGCATCGCAGCAGTATTTAACAAAGTAGCTTACGGAAGCACGACTAAAAGATCCATACCGGATAATGCTTATCCGGTAACGACACTAGCGACACCTCTTCTCACGACGTACAAGTACTCGGATGGTAATGATGAATGGGAACGTGTCGATGTCAAAAATGAACGGCCATCGGGACGAAGCAGTGTCGATTTTGAAACAAGTGACTACGAAGAGAAGAAGGATGATGGATATGGAAGCGATTTAGAAAAGGATCACGTGTTGCCCACATCGGCACCCGCAGCGGACATTTTGAAAAACAACAATAACAAACACTACAATAACCCTAACCGGTATAATAACGACCGGTTAAAACCGGGCTTTGAACCGGGGGAACAAGTAACTGAAAGTAATATTAAAGCGACAACGGGGGCAAGTCTACATCGAAATGTTCGACCTACCAAGTCTATGTACAGCAAAGACATCCCTAGTTACATCCCACCAAATCGGGATTTTTTCACTCCTCCCATTCCTCCAGCATTCCAACACCCTTTCGCCGACAAACCAACTCTTCGTGGGACAAATTCACATGGTTTTGCCAGTCGAAGACCCATCCCTCCTCCTAGTTTAATGCCCAGTAAAGATCGAATCCCTTTCCGGCCTGATTTGCCCAAAGTCAACGCCGAGAAAATCCCCGAACCCAAAACCGAAAAAGCCGAGAAGAAGAAAACGCTAAATACGCCATCACAGAGTGCCAAATTGGGGGATTTCTACGGTTTGAATCGTCATAATGAGACGAGTTTCGAGTATGAGAAGAGTTACGCTCCTGAACCGTCGATTACGAGGATTCTGAGTGGGTCCAATGGCCGACATGATGATATACAAATACCGGAAATACTCTACAGGGCTGTTACAGCAACGCCACAGAATGTGAAAACGACGAAAACACGAGCGCCGGCTGCTGAACCTTCAGTGGAGATAGTTCGAGATGAAGTGGAAGAGCACGAAACTGAGAAAAGTGAGGAAATCACTGAAAGTGTTGTTACGGTGAGGAAGGAGGAAACGACGCAAGTTTCCGTTAATTTGCCCAACGTTAAGGAGAAGGAGACAAACGTGACCAAGGCGAGTACGGAAGAGATCTGGCTGATTTGTTGGAATGTTCATGTGTATTTGGTCGTGTTCGGATATATACTCCTAGCGGTTTACTCGATCTATAAGTTGGTGAGGTACGAGAATGACCCACATATGTTCTCAAAGAGTTATTTCCTCACTATTCATTTGATGTTGACGGTGATTTGTGTTTTGAGGATTTTTTACCTGACTTATGATCCGTATAATGTCAACAAATCGTTCAATATTTTTCTCTATGAGTTTTTACATTCTTTTCCATTATCGCTCTTAGCGACAACATTTGCCGTTTTGATCCTCTTTCTACTGAAACGGACATTAACACATTTGGAAGTTAAGACTCGCCCGGTTTTTTTAGTCGTGTTTGCACTCTTACATATAGTTTTATGTATATGTCTAAGCACATTTGAGAGTTTTGGCCATTTTGAAAAAGCCAGTCTTATAGTATGTCGGCCAGTTTTTGTCCTACTATCATGGGCTCTCGGTTTTAGTTACTTGTATTTGTACCGAATTATTAAAAACGTCTTGGCTAAGAAAAGTCAGAATTTGTCGGAAATGTGCACCCAGAACATCTCCTATGCATCTCATATAACTATCGCCGTTGCTTTACTCTTCATACTATTGGGTTTCGTCCAGTTGTATGCTTTATTTTTCATAAAAATCGATCGTTTTAACGACGAGACTAAACACCATTGGATTTTATGGGGTTTCGAACTGTCGGTTCGCTTCCTTGAAATTTCAATAATCACACTTTTGGCAATTGTGGTGAGTTTGAAAATGTCGCAACGTGAAAAACAAACCGGGGGTTTCCCCTTATTTCCGTGTACGACTAGTGATTCAAGCACTGATAATATATACCCTAACAATTGTAATACCAACCCAAATGCACTAAATTACAGTCGGAATGAAATGATAATGGATAATATACCGACCGAGCCTGTTGAACGTCCGAATTTGTTGAAAACCGCTTTTCAAAACGACTCCTTCGATAAGAAATCCACTCTCGAACGCTACCATTCTGATTCGGAACGAACTAGTAACTTCGACCGATTCGAACGTCCGAATTGGTCCGATCGGTTCGATTCACGACCGAATAACCACGAGGCGAATTTCGGCCGAAGTTCGGCTCGGTTAAACTCGGCAAAGTATTACACGAAACCGAAGTATGACGATGAGGGACAAGAGAGGAATATCTATAGCGAGCCAGTGGATAATCACCAGTATGAAAGGACGAGGCATGATTTTGAAAGAGGGGATTTCGATCGAAGGAGTCGAAATTCGTCGAATACCTCCGGGAGGAGGTCGACAGGTCGTACGCGGAAAAATCACGCGAGACCTCATCTAGGAGTGCAGACGTTGCCGAATCATCAGGATTCGATGCTGGTGGACGAGCAGGGGTTTGTGAGGTTCAGGCATATGCAGGAGGAGAAGCCAAGCCAAGGGCATTTTAGTGATGCGTGAAATTGGGGAGTGTGATTGGGAGTGGGGGTTAGTGAGCCAAGGGGAGGAAATGCAATTGAAAAAGTACAAATTTGCACAATTTGGGTGTTCTAATAATAAAAATATTACAAAAAACGATTACATTGAAAATTTGGATTAAGGATGTCTAGGATATTTCTAAATGAGATTCAGTATTTTTACATTTTTATAATTTGATGATTTTTTAAGTACAATTTGTATAAAAAAAGGACTGTTTCAACGTACATTCTTTATTATGAAGTGTGAATTTTTATTTTGGAAATTGATGGAATTTTTTTGATTTTTTTAATGAATTTATGATACTCAAGATTTATGTTTTAGCTCTAGATATTAATTTTTAAACTGTGATTAAATTTTTCATAATGGAAGAATATTCATAGATTTTTTTCGTTTTTATTCACTTCGGCCATTTTTTGAGGGTACAGTCAGAGCAAAGAATAATGTTAATAGGAAAAAAGTCTTGGTAATTGCACAAAGTTCCAAAGTTTCTTTCATAAGTCGTTTCAATTGAGAGTTAATATTTTGATATTTTTCTATTGTGTAGTATTATTGAATTTTTTTATACATAAATTCTCGTGGGTAATTCTGAAACAACGTTGATGCCCAATTACGGGAAACTTAGAACCTGACAGTTGGCACAAGAATTATTCTAGAATTTTGCTCAAAACCAATAATCGGCCAAAAAGACATATTAGACAACGACAACTATTTTGTTACTTATTTATTTCTTATTTGTTGATAATACTCATTTACTCTTAGTAACCTTTGGAAGCGCAGGGTACTAGATAAGCCTCGTTTTGTGTGATTTTAGCAATAACTCGGACATTTCGTTGAGTAATTATTATCAGCTCACTGCCCCCACTTCGCTCCCTAATCGACGTTTCGGCCTAAATAAAACCCAATTTTTCGCTTTTGACGTTTTAAAAAAAACTTAGCCATGACAGTCACGTGTGAATGCGGTGATAAATTTTGATTGGTCCTCGCAAGGACAAACCTAATAAAGTAAAAATCCACTAATTGTTAGATTATAGTGTATGTACGATTATAATACTTTACAATGATAAAGTAGCAGTGTATAAAAATGAATTTGCAAAAGTGTACATATTTATAATATTAAGTGACTATATATAATTTTAATTTTTTATATAATTTTTGATAAGATACAGGGTGTTCGTGTTGAAAAAAAACGGCAGCTATGATCCGATTTTCTCAAAACTCTTCTCCGAATTGTTTCGAAACCCTCCCATACCCTGTATATTTTTAGTTAGTTTAGATGAACGGACTGAATTCATGTTATTTATTATCGTTCGGGCTAAATACACGAGAAATTACCGTCCTAATGACCAAAATAGGCGGCGGAAAAATTGCTCGCTAGAGGGCGGCTTTTCCGGCGACGTGTCACAAATATGTAGATGTGTTTTGTTTGTATATATGTATCTAAGCCAATATTTAGCCTTGCCATTTTTAACTGCTGGGTTTTTTAAATAACGTAAGAGTTAGGGAAGAAGAAGAAATATTATTTTTGTATATTATGTTCAGTATTATTTTTTTACGTTCACAGTATTTATTACGACGTTTGCTTTTAGGTTTCCTTTCTCACAAAAGACTTGATTTTTATATACATTCCTTGTTTACTTGCCACTCTATTTACTTTTTATAATGTTCCTAAGTGACGTACTTATACCAGTAATTCTGACGTTTTTGCCAGTATTTCTATAACGCCTCTACTTGTATTAGTATAGAAAAAATAACATTTTTTCATTTTTGAGTGTCACACAAAATGTTATTTTAAACAAATAAACTACAAGATATAAGTGAATCTGGTGATTTTTCAAATGTACAAAACTGATGAAAAATACATTTTGTAAAGTCATCGCTTTATTTATATGAATCGACTTCTATTGTATTATATTATTGTAAAATATAAACTATGTCCAAACTTGGATTTAATTAATTCAATCCCGTTTACTTAATCCTGCCACTTTATGTAACTAATTATACAAAGGTGTATTGTGGGTTGCGTTACATTTAACATTAATTACGAAAATAATTGAATGTAATTACACTGACATGAACAGTTAAAATCGTTGTTGTGTGTTTTACTAAACAACAATGTCGGCAGCTTTGAATAAGAAACGCAAACAATGAAACGATTGCTATTATTCCGCGTAATTACAGTTGAATAAATCGATATTTAGTGCATAGGCAACCAGTTGTTCGCATAGATTCGTATCCCAAGTGGGCAACGCTTTGGAAAATTTATTCCGGCCGTCTTTTCAACATAATATAACACGTCGTCGCTGTTAAAGTCGCTAAAATTTGCAAGTCGCGATAAAGATCGATTTAAAGCGCAGGTTAATCCGTTCGAGGACGTTTCGTTTCTTTATCGGTCACGTTCCTACTCTTAGTCCCGAAACAAATGGACGAATACGTTTCGAAAATCATAAAGCGCCGTTGTGTGGCTCTAAGTTTGATAAATGTGAGGATCTGGAAGGAGAATTAATGGATGTGTCACGGCTTCGCTTTAAAAAGGGTGCAATTTGTTTTTTTCCTCATGTCTAGAGGTGGTTTTCCAAAGAAAACGAAGAAAAATTAAAATGAAATTCTGTGATTTTCTAGCCACGCCTACTAGAGCAGACTCCGCCTTGATGGTATCGACTAATTAAATAACTACTGTACTAATCGGAAAAATCTGCCACGTGCGTCAAGTTTTCTCATTTTCCGGCGGTTTCATCTCATTAATAATTGCTGGCCTCGGGGGGTTTTCCACGAATCTGCGGAATTTATGTAAGGGAAGGTTAGACGTGTTGTACGTCTTTGACCCGAAAAGCGATAACGCTAGCAATGATCCGATTACGGCCCTGCAATTACCTATTTCAACGGGAATGCCCGATTATTGCTATTATTCCCCAGCTAAATGAATTTATGACCGCACGATAACCTTTTTTGTTTCCAAGGAGGCCAGGAAGCGAAGAAAAGATCCGGAGGGTGATTTATAAATGCTAATACGCGGTATTGTTAGTTACATAACTAATATTTTTAATAGACTAATAGTCGAGGCAAGCGAGCGTAGCGAGTGGAAAATTATTTTGACTCATTTTTACTCGTTGTAGAATGGCGAATAACAGTGACAACTAAATAAATATTATGTGAAAAAATGTGCGATAAAATCCACGCACAATGTCCCGGTTATATACACGCTGTATTGTTTTTTGTTGTAATTAATTCGAATCAGCAAAAGCTCGTCGAATTGTTAAATAAACATTGCGTTTGTTGATTATTTTATCTGATAACCTGCAACAGACATTAATTATTTACAGTTTATAAATTATAATAATGAGGACATGTAATTATTTACTGGTATCAAATTTATTTTAGATAAATTCAGATATAAACGAAGTGATTGGAAACAAACATGGAATTAATTTTGTCGATATTCGAGTGAATAGTGGGTCAATTTTTTTTGAATTGAAATGACAGATTTAGTGGGTGTGGCTAAATTACGACCAGTTGTACCAACCACAATTACAATAAAGCGTGACATCACTTCTGTTTCATCTTGAAGGATAATCCAGCCTTGACTTTTCTTCTTTTTAATAAATTCAAGAATCGATGCGCAAAATAATAAGAAATCACAAACACGTTTTTTGTGTGTTGTTCTTCAGTCACGAGATTGTGTGACGCAATTGTGTCGACTTTCACTCAAAACGCAAATACGAATTTTAGTCATTTAGCCACACCGACAAGAAGTGCATCGACTGCAAACACCGGTGTTTGAAAAAAATCAGCATACAATGAAAACGGTGAGTTTTTTTCCGGATTTGTGAAATTCCAAGCCTTGTCCCACTTTCATTCTCTATTCATTTCGACGACGATTAATCAAAGTTGGCGTAA
Organism: Tribolium madens; assembly: GCF_015345945.1. Classification (NCBI taxonomy): domain Eukaryota; kingdom Metazoa; phylum Arthropoda; class Insecta; order Coleoptera; family Tenebrionidae; genus Tribolium; species Tribolium madens. Next base: position 3,901,474 of record NW_025401041.1, read on the forward strand.
ATATTTTCTAAAACGAGCAAAGTTTCGTCGAAATCTAAATTTGGGGGAAATTAAGTTGCGTGATTTAGGGGGTTTCAGTGATTTACGATTGGTATCGGAACGTTTGATGTTGGTGACGCTGTAACTTATCACCGGATAAGCGTTTCAACGCTACCAACTTATAAAATTTACAATGACGACGTCATAAAGTTTAGATTAATGACCGAGGCCGTCTCGATTACATTCTTGTAGCTTTATGGGGCCATGGATTAGAAATGTCACGTATGTTTACTACCAACAGTCACGTGATTCACTCTAATTCGATTTAAGGGGAATTACCGGATTAATAATTATTAGCAGAGTTGGCTGAGACATAAACAGAAACAATCGACAGTAATCGTAAAACGACACGAAGAATAAACTTTTTTATTATTATGACTCTCTTAAAGTCGACTTGATTTTAATTAATTTCCGACAAAATGCTGCCATCACTGTAGAAAACTATCGAACATTAATAAATTTCCCACCGGAACAATTACAAACCAATCACGGAAAGATATTTTCCCGATTTTCCGGAGGCGAAAAATTTATGTCCCTTAATAATTTAGTAAAAATCCCTAAATCTCTCCCCAGTTTTTGGCGCTGTTGACCTTGACGTCGGGCGTCTTATCCGACGTCGCCCACTTGGTCCACCTCCAGCAAACCGAGCCCTCGACGCCGCCGCCGCCCCCAAAGCCTTATGCTTTCGGTTACGCTGCCGGTCGTTTCCCTGGCCACATCGATCGGACGCATTCGGAGGTTTCCGACGGCTCGGGGGTGGTCCAAGGCTCGTATTCGTATGTGGATCCCCGGTTTAAAATCCGCACTGTTGAGTACATCGCCGATAAAAACGGCTTCCACCCCGTTTTGAATTACGCGCCGGAGCCGCTCCCGTCCGACACACCGGTGGTGGCGGCGGCCAAGCACCGCCATCTCGTGCAGTTTGCCAACATTGCGAATGCGAGACAAGCCGCCCCCGGGGCGGTGGTCGTGCCCGTGGATTCGGTGGCGGTGAGTCGCGCCAAGGATAAGCATTTCAAGCTGTATCAGAAAATCGCCGAGGAACATGCCAGGTTGGCGGCGCTGCAGGAGGCGGAGGAGGCGAAGCATGGCGGCACGGAAAAACCGATTTATTGAGAGTTTTAATGAGATTTTTTATTACTTTATAAAATTGATAATAAAGCGATTTGTAGCAATTTTGAATTTTTATTTATTGATTTAAATAAATTGATTGTGTATTGTTAGTTGCATACACAACGTAGGAGTCGTACGACTACCAACTCAGTAATGCGAAAATCCCTATACTAATTGTCAACAAATGTCAAACTTCACTGTCACTTTTATGTATTTTTCATTGTTGTGACACATTTCTGCGTGCATTCCGCCCCCTCAAATGTCGAACCCTTACAAATCCACCAACCCGTTCGAAGAGGACGACGTCGATGATGAAATTTTCCTACGCAACTCTCGTCGTTCTCAGGGCCCCCAGAGCTCCTTCGACGACCAACTGCAGTCGTTTCAGGAGCGCAAACGGGCTATCGAGGACCGTACTATCAACAGCACTGAGAAAAGTTTGAGTATTTTGCGAGATTCAGAGCAAATTGGAATCGCAACAGCTGAAGAATTGGTGCGACAAAGGGAGAAATTGGAGAAAACTGATAAGCAATTGGATGAAATCAACGCTACGTTGAGGTTCTCCCAGAAGCATATTAACGGAATCAAATCGGTTTTCAGCAGTTTGAAGAACTATATGGCGGGGAAGAACGATGCGAGTCCGAGCCCCCCGTCGAAAACTACAAAGGTGGGTCATTTAATTTCGTTTTTAGATTTGTTAGTTTTGTGCTGTTTTAGGATTCGGACGATTTGCATAAGGAATTTGAGGAGAAATTGTCGACCTATGACCGTTTCGAGAACCATCCTTCTACTAGAATCAAAAATCTAGATTACAATTCAGCGCCGTCGCAGACTTCAGGGAGCAAGGATTTTAGTGCGAAACTCGATGCGAATTTACAAGAAATGTGTTCAAATATTTCACGTTTGAAGAATTTAGCCACGGATTTGTCGTACGAAATTGACTCCCAGAATGATTTGATTAGCACAATTACTGATAAGGCAGAGACGGCTGATATGACCATAACAAAACAAAACAAGGATATGATAAGAATTTTGAAAAAGTCGTAGTGTTTTCCAGGTTTTATTAAATGCACGAAATCAAAACTTTTTGGAGTTTTTCTGTCTTGTAATTAGTTAATTTAAGCTCAATTGTTTCTTTGTTCAGAGTCTTTCTGTTGTAATACTCTCTATTCTTTTAGTTAATTAAGATTTAGTTATATTTGTATATTTGGAAATAGGCAGTGACGTGTGAAGGGATCTTATTGATTGTTGTATTATGTAAATTATACTTGTATTATATAAAAAAAATTCTTTAAAAAGAGTCTGGCCCCAAATTGTGATTAAATCGTTACAGTTTTCTGTTTACCCACACGAAGTCTGACGATTGTCAAAATTTTGCATTAAATTTTTCGAAAATTTTAACATTTTTTTCAAACTTTAGTTATATAATTAACCCTCCAACGTTTTATTATTTTGGGCAATGATAAAATTAAATTATTGGTTCCAAATTGTTACAGTTTTCTGTTTTGTCCACTCAAAGTCATCTGTCAAAATTTTGCATTGACAGGTAATTTAATTTTTCAAAATTTCAAGATTTTTTCAAACTTATTAGGCCTCTAATGTTCTATAATTTTGATTTATGAATTTTTGACTATAGAAGTGTAAATTGAGGCTTTATATAATGGCAACAGTCGACGAGACAGGTAAGTCATTTTTTACCAATTTCTTGTAATAACTTGCGTTTTTTCTAGAAAATGACAATAAAATGTTTGGGCCTTTACTATTCGAGACTTCTAAACCCCCCAATTCCCCTGAAACCGAATCAGAAGTAACCTGTCTCCTGTGTGATGACACTTTTAACCTAGCTTTAAGTTTCGATATTTTCGTCAGGCATTTATTTGAAGTCCATTATTTGGTAATAGAGGAAGTCCAAAATATAGCAAATTTGCCACGGTTTGTTTTTGAAATGAGTTTTCGTGCTCTAATTATTACTTTAGGTATGTTCAATATTGGAGGGACAAATTTAAAGAGGCCCCCATTGAGGAGATCATCCCGGCAATCAAAATTGACTCTTCTAACCAAACTTACTTTTTGCTGTCAACTCTGCTGAAGGAGGACAAGGAATTGCGTCACAAACTCAAATTGGAGCATGTTTTAGAAGTGCAAGAATTTGAACGCACTGATGGGGGCTATAAACGGCTTTGTCTTTTTTGTAAATTGAACTTTGAGGGCACGAGAGCCGACTTTGTTGCTCATTTGGAGTCGCAACATAATTTGCAACTGGGGAATCCTCAAAATTTGGTTTTTATTGAGGATCTAGTGGAGAAAATTGACGATAATTTGGGGAAATTGATATGTATTTACTGCAGTCGTGTTTTTCCCGAACGAAACGTCTTGAAGGAGCATATGAGGAAAAAGTTGCATAAAAGAATTAATCCACGCAATACTGATTATGATAAATATTTCATAGTGAATTATTTAGAACCTGAAAAATTGAGTAAAAAAGTACAAAAACATGATGATGTACCTCAGGATGATCCAAACAATGATGAGGAATATTACGACTGGAATGAGAAAGATGATTTTATTATTTGTTTATTTTGCGAGAAGAGAGACACAAATATTAACACTTTGTGCCTCCATATGGAAGCAGACCACGATTTCGATTTCGTCGACTTGACCAAAAATTTCGATTTCTACCAAAAAGTTAAATTTGTGAACTATGTAAGGCGACAAATGCACAACAACAAATGTTTTTATTGCGATTTGAGTTGTAAGAGTTCTGAAAATTTACAAGAGCATTTATTTGAAGAGCAACATTGCAAAATCCCGGATTTAAAAGTTTTTGATCAACCTGAGTAAGTCTTAATCATTTTTATGGCATTTATAAAGTGTCTTTTTAGATTCTACTTTCCTACCTACGAAAATGACGCTCTTCTTTACTTAATCGATGATGTTGAAGATTAAATAAATTAATTCATTTCAAATTTGGCGCCTAATTTTACCAACCTGACCGGTTGAAAACCCCCAAAGTTTGTAATGGCGACATTGTTGTTGACATGTTGGCCATGCAAAACGTCAACCCTTTATTAATTTTGCGTAAATACGGTTAATTTGAAATAAACACAGTGTGTTAACACTCCTGAGTTAACTTTTATTCGTTTAGAAATGGTTTAAGTGTGGTTTGTAACAAGTAAGGATGTTTTTTTGGTTATTGTGATTTGGGACCTTATGGGGGTACTTTCAGGCCCTAATCATGGCTAGGATTCGTTGGTTGACGAGGACCTCTCGTATAGTGGCACTATGCAGTGCTGCCAATTTTATAAATAGTGCAGATCGAGTTATAATGCCCATTGCTATTGTCCCCATGACTGATATTTTCCAATGGAGTCTGCACGCCCAAGGGTGGATTTTATCAGCCTTTGCATTCGGGTATTTCACTAGTCAAATATTAGGTACGTATCCTTTGTTTTTCTTTTGACCTGCATTTTGTTATCAGAGACAGTTTATCTGACACAAAATTATTTTGCGCTGTAATTGCACCATAAATCATGGGAGATTAAGATAATTACTTTGTGACAAATGCCTATTACAATTTTTTAATGATTTTATTCACATTGAGTGGAAATAAACCTTGCATGCAATTAAATGTATGATCAAAGCGGTCTATGATTTTAAATTAGGTTGGCAATTTTGACTGCAAACAAACGTCACGATTTTATAGTCAATTGTATCTGAAGAATTCAGTGTTGCCAACGGTTTTTTTTTTAATTTTTGCTGGATGACAAATTGGAGGCCTAAACTTAGGTTTTCGCATTGCAGGCAGTTTCTGGGCCAGCAAAGTGGGGGCTAAGAACGTGCTTATCTGCAGCGTCCTCTTGTGGAGCATCGCAACATTCATCACCCCTTTCTTGGCCCACAGCGTCACAGCCTTGGTGAACTGTCGCATAATTCTAGGCTTTGCTGAAGGTCTCGGTCTTCCGACAATTTTCCACCTCTTCGCCCACAGCATCCCCGTGGAGGAACGCTCCCGCGCCTTCAGCTATCTCCTAGCTTCGGGTTCGGTCGGTCAAACAGTCGCTTCAGTCCTGTGCCCCCATCTATCCTGGGAGGCGTGTTTCTACTGGTTCGGTTCGTTTGGGTTCATCTGGGTGGTTTTGTGGTACTTTGTCTATCCCGAGGACGCTTTCAGTGCGGAGGAAACCATCCCGTTGCATATGCCCAAAGTGATATCCCGGAGCATCCGCTGGGCCGATTTCATCCTCAGTAAACCATTATGGGCGATTTACATGGCCCATTTCGCCATGAATTGGTCGTCCTACATCATCATGCAATGGTTGCCTACGTATCTAGCGCGGTATTTGGGGGGCAACGCCCACAGTTTGAGTCTGACAGCGGTCCCATACATCGTCAACTCGATTTTCGGGGTGATTAGCGGTCACGTAGCCGACGGGTTGCTCTTGAAGGGGTGGTCGGTGTTGAATGTGCGCCGGTTGATGACCAGTGTGGGGTTAGTGGGGCCGGCGCTCTTCCTGGCGATTTTCTGTGTCGTGGACCATCTGCCTTTCGCCGTCATCCTGGTCAGTATCTCGATGGGGCTGTCTGCGAGCAATTCGGCCGGACATTTGAGCAATCACGTAGATGTCGCCCCCAATTATGCCGGGACCACGTTTGCGATTAGTAACACGATTGCGACGATACCGGGGATTTTGTGTGGTCCGGTGACGGCGTCGTTGGTCACCGCCTACGACGGCAAATGGATGATGGTGTTCCTGGGGGCCACGTTCGTGAATCTAATGGGGGCGTTTGTCTATTTCACGAATAGTGTGGCCACCCAAGTGTTGTGAATATTGTATATTGTAGATATGACATGAATAAAAAAGTGAAATGTTCGATTTTAGAAAAAAGATTCATTATAATTTTCTTTATTTTAAAAATTTTGCAAAGGCACAACTCTCAAAAATAACAAACATTGTAACAATAGAACAACCAAACGAAAAGGAAAAACTTAAGAAAAAACTCCATACATGCGCAAAACAACTTAACACTAGACTTAACATACATACAACAGTGTCTTTTTGAATTTCACACCCCCTAATATTGTCGCCGCGATGATGATTATAATTTAGGGTGTGGAGCAATCACACTTAAACTTAAAATTGCACGCTACTTTTACATTCTAAAGGACAACCAATAAGGGGTAAATGAGCAAATGGCGTTTTGAACCAACGTAAAAATTTGGCGGCCGCTACATAATTAAAACCGCGACACGGCCGGATTTGTCCCCTATCAACTATATAACAATAACGATTCAACATTACGAAACAGAACAATCAATTGATTTAATTATTATTACAGAAACATTTGCCATTTTCGTGGTGTGACGCGCCTTAAGCGTATAACTCAGTCTCTTTGGAGCAGGCCTTGGACCGGGAGGGAGGAGGCCAAAAACACCAAAAAATTTTGATTTCGTTTGTGGGGCGCTCCATAAGTCTCTTAACATCACAAGACCAGCGGTGCGTCACCACCAACCTTAAAAATATTCACAAACGGAAGAAACAACGTCTTAAGTACGCCCAGAATTAAGTAATCGCGTCCCAGACAGTCGCCATCACATAATACTACAACATATCGCCCTGTATGGCAGATTGCCATGTTTGGGGTACTTCCCCCGTTTCTCCTCCGCTTGGACCTTGAGATAATCTTCTTCTTCAAGTGAAGAACACGACGTCTCCGTTCCTTCGTCCCCATCTTCATCGCAAAACTCGCGAAAGATTTCGCTGGGACTTTTGAGTAACTCCACATCGGGGGTGGTCTCGCGCGTTTTACTCATCCACTCCTTCACGGCTCTGGTGATAGGGTAGAGATTCTCGGTACCACCCCCAAGAGGCTTGGGGGTGGTTTCATCTAAAAAATCGCCCGGTTTGTGATCGAAACTCGCCGGTTTGAGGAGAGGTGACGTGAGGATTTTGCTCAAGTCGGGCGTTTTGTAGCTTTTTTCAACGCTCGGCTCACGGCTTGATATGTTCGTAATGATGCTCTTGAAGAAGTTGTCGTTTGATTCGATGTTCATTGATTTGATTTTCTCCTCCAGACTGTTGTACATCCCTCTCTGGATCATCTTGTCTAATTCTTGCGACACCTACAAACAAATTATGATCAAAACTGTCACAAATTTAAAAAAAAACTACATGCCTCAACATTAGTTTTCTCTATCGATTCATCCATGAGAAAATCGTATGAATCGTCAAGAACGTTAAGTGTCGTGTTGGAACTTGATTGGCTATTCAAAATCGGGGCTTTGGCAACTTTCTTCTTCTTCTTCTTTGGTTTCCTCTCCGGAGATTCTTTCTTCTCGACGATTTCTTCAACCGGCTTTTCCTCCTCTACTGTTTTTATTTCTTCCTCTGGAACCGGTTTTGGCTCCTCTTCTAGAACTGGTTTTGGCTCCTCCTTCACTTCCTTCACCGACAAATCAACATCTGTGATGATAACTCTCTTCGTAATCGGAGGCGGAGCCACTTTTGTGTTGTGTTTCTTCGTTTTCTTCCTAACTTTCTTCTCTTCCTTCACTTCTTCGACAATGACGGGTTCGGGAATTGGTTCAATAACCTCGACTGGTTCAATGACCTCAACCGGTTCTTCTTTTTCAGGAACCGATTCTTCTTTTTCGGGAACCGATTCTTCTTTTTCGGGAACCGGTTCTTCTTTTTTGGGAACCGATTCTTCTTTTTCGGGGATTGGTTCTTCTTTCTCGGGAACTGTTTCTTCTTCGAAATTGCCGGTTTCTTCCACGTTCTTATTCTTTCGTTTCTTGCGACTCGAAACTGAAATCCACTCGTTTGTCACTCGTTGTGGAGTTTGTTCAACTCTGTGATTCTTCACAACTTCTTTAACAATCTGTTTGGTCTTGATCTTTTCTTCGTTCGGTTTAACCGGTGCTTTTTTCAACGTTTCTGAGTAGTTTCTGAGCGGTTTCGGTGCGCTTTCTTCTTTTTTCGGAGTGGGCGGTTTCCATGCCCGCGGTTCGGGACTCGGTGGCGGTTTTCTCAGTTCGACTTTTTGGTATCTGTATCTCTTCTTTACTTTATGGTTCGGTGTTTCGTCTTGTTCTTTGGCTGCTTCTTCAAGTTTCGACACGATCTTCGCAATGTCGATTTGATTTTTAGGAACTTCAACCGTTTCTTTAACCGTCTCATCGGGCTTTTCCGTCGGTTTTTCATCTGATTGGATGGCGGGTTTGTAAGGTACGTAATTAATAAAGTTTTGAGGTATGAAGTTGATCGGAATTCCGGGTGGGATAAATGCGTTAAAATCGCTCATCGGATTCAAAATCGGCACCGGTACGAAATTCGACGGGATTTTGATAAACTGTACGTTGGCTTCCATCGGAATGGTCTCGGGGGGCTGTCGATAGGCGCGGGGCACGAACTCTTCGGCGTCCGGCTTGAGATCGTACGATTTAGGGGTCGCACTCTCGTCTTCTTCGGATTTTGGTTCTTCAGGCATCTGTGAAGTTTCTTCCTTGGGTTCGGGGGGTTCTTCGTCGCTGAAAACTTCATCCGAAGATTCGGACGTGGTGCCCTCTTTCGATCGCGAAGGCTTTCGTCGTCTTCGTTTCTTCACTCGACGGGGTTCAGGTTCACTCTCAGTCCCGTTTTGAGGGGGGTCACATACGCCGTTGTAGTAATAACCCGGATATACGACGTTGTAAACAGGATTCACTTCCGGTGTCTCGCTTTGACTAGTTTCTTCGTTGTTCGGACTCGTCGATTCCGTCTGGAAATTCAAATTTCCCGCTATGTCAAACTTGATTTATTTTCGTTGAGATTTATTTTTGGACTAATTTATTTACCCACGATAAACATTGTGACATGACTTTACAATATTACGTTCGTGTTTGACTTGTTTTTGTAACTAATAGACTGTGTGTACATATTTATTTTGTGATGATAACTCACCAACGAGCCTGTGCTGCATCTTTTCGCTTTAATATTCGTAAATTCCTGATAATAAGTCGGGGGATTGTAAACCATCACTGGATACGGTTCAAAACCTGAAAATTTCAATTTGGACATTTAAATGTGCTACCAACATGGTTTTAGGGTGCACGCAAATACCAACCTAACTACTGGCTTAAAAGTTGGCAGCACCGAATGATTTACAAGTGCACCCTTAACCCAAGTCTCTAGATTTGGCATTTGTTCAAAAAATTTTGCACACATTTCACATCTGTCATTATCATTATTAAGTCCAATTATGCTAATTAAGTCACGAGCCAAGTGGCAAATTGGATAATTAAAATGAATTTGAAAATTTTCACTCACTGTTGATATAGTAGATTCCGTTTTGATCGACGAAACCATTCGGGAAGACGAACTGTGATTCGTATTCTAAGTCTGCAAAAAAGAAAAATTAAAGTTTTGTGGTGGGGGTGGAAAACTGTCAAATACCTGTTGATTGGTGGTCTGGTGTTCCATTTCCGGTGGAATTACCAGTCGATGTGGTCGAATTTCCGGTAGATGTTTGCGTTTGGTACGTTTTGGGTTTGTTCAAGTAACCCTTTTTAAATAATACATCTTGTCTAGGTGTCGTAATGCGCGTATATTCGTCTGAAAATTTAATAATCAGAGTTGTTGGCAAAAGGACAAAACACTTGACATTTAACAGACAAGATTAAGGCCGAATGGTGATCGCATGACGAGAGAAAAAGCCAAAGAAAATCAATTTCGAGATTTAATCTACGATGCGATGTAAATCCCGGCCGTTATCGATTTTACTTCCCTCTTTCTGTTCCATCGCCGTCTTTTTATAGACACGAGGGATTGCAATGAAAATAGAAACGTTCTTGTTTTTCTCTCAATTAAGTTGGAAAAGTGAAAATAAGAACACTTTATTTCATAAATTAGTGTAATTCTATCTTATACAGTTGGTGAACATGCTTTTACGTTCAAACTATTTGTAGGGAGCGTATAAATAGGAGACCGCTCAAAATGATCAATACAGGATGACCAACATATTTAATATTAACAGAAAATTCTACACTGCAATAAAAACTTATATTTTGTTCGTTTTTGTGTTGGTATCAAGCCAGTTACTTATCTTCGTAGTATAAATGACAAGTGACATCATTTTGATGAAATATCACCTAAAGTGCAACGCACTTGCGATTGTTTTATAATTTTTTTGAAACTTACCAAATTTTTCAAGTAAAGCATTTTTATATTCTGAATTTCTAGAAAATGGGCAAATTACAGGCTGAAAAAGTGCAATAAATAATTGCGGATCTATTTATATCCCGTTCAATAGAGAAAGTTCAAAGGTGCATGGAAACAGAAGAATTCATGTAACGATAAACACCCAGATAAGGCTTAATTAAATAAAAACGGAATTTTTTGTTATGACACATACGAGTGGTGTCTTATTAAAATTTATGATATAATTAAGCAGTCCTGGAAGAAAGTTTCCATTGTTACCAACGTTTTCGTTAAATAGACCCTGTCGATTGCGTGTCGTCCCTTTATTATCCAGGACACGGCATATCATGCAGACGCGTGGGAAACCGTGTCATCGAAATTGTCGAAATGTTTGTTCGCTTTATCTTTTCGCCAAGTTGGTAAAACTGGGTTTGTTTAAAATGTCAAACCCTGTTTGGGTTGTGTTATAAATATGCCAAATCCTTGAACTTAATTTAATCCCTGTCTCGTACCTAATCCTTGTTTACTCACCCTTTTGCGTTGTTATGGCGCACAAATAAGTTTAATTTTATTTAAGTGAAGAATAAATACTGACAAGTAAGCCATGACTCGTATCGATTTTATCACTAAAATCATTAATTAACTATTTTAATTGAACAGGAGATCGTTTTTTCCATTAATTTTAAAAGTGTTTAACCTTTTTTTAAAATTTTAATTAGGATAAAATAATTATCTACTGTTAATAATTAATTACAGTTGTTTGCCAATTAGCCAAATAGCGCACTTTTTCCGAAAAAAACAACAATAAACTACCCGACGCAAAAATGCACCTCTCATTTTTTGTGTCGTCTACAGTTTATATCGCTTTAAACTTCACGTATTTTAAATACGCCTTGACGAGCAATTAATTTGACAGAAAACATAGAACTCGGATATTTTCCAAACACTTTCGTCTCCTTGTGTTGTTAGTTAAATTTAAATTTTAAGTTCAGGTATGCGACGCGTTAGTCTAGAGTTTCGTGTATTTATATAAATTGAGAAAATAGTGTGCCGTGAGTACGGCCCTGGACGTCACGTAGTGTCACAATATGGTAATAAATTTTTACAGAAAATTACACAATTGTTACAAGTTTAAATAGTTTTTCTAATTGCGTGTAGTAAAACAAGAAATATTCATATTATGTATATGGTAATTATGAAATAAGCTTTCCTAGAAATAGTAAATTTGTGTAAACCTGTTTGTTTGTCCTAAATTTTTGATTTGAAATAATCCGGAAAAAAATCAATTTTAGAAGTTCAAAGAGTGTAACCGTTATGTATTTCGCATCATTAAATCTGCACGCAAGACAAACCGAATCAGAACCATTTTTCAAATATTTCTGACAAACGTCAATCTTTTTTAAATTTATTTTCGCCACACAAACACCACGGCTTCCGGGTGTAAAAATAAACACCAAAAGATTGATTTTTAACGAAGATAAAGCTGTTTAAAACCTGTCTGTTTATTTTTAAAATAAAATAAAATTTGTTGATGCGAATTACATTGTTTTTGAAACTTTTTGATATTATTGTCTCAGATTATCGCAATTCTCTGATCAAAGTGGCCTGTGATTCTGAAATTAGTTCACTTAAACTGATCAAAGTAGCCTGTTTGAGACTTGGCCATTGACATATCTCCTGTCTCTAGATTATGTAGTGTTGCCAACGTAATTTCAAAGTCACAGGCTATTTTGATAAGAAATTAATCGAGACTTTTTTGTCTTCTAGAAATGAATAAAATTGACACATTTTTGTCTGTTTGCTAGTGGCGTACGTGAATAAAATTTTTAAGATAATAGAAATCGTTTTCGCCAATTATAAAGTTTTTACTGTACCATGTGAATCGAGTTCATCCGCACCCTACAAACACCTATTTCTACGTCATCTACACCTTTTTTTTTGGGGGTGAAACGGTTTTTCAAAGTGTTGTTTTGGGGGTGGGGATAAAACTTGACTCTCCTTGCATTTCAGAAACAATTTTTTTACTTATATGTACCGTCTTTTACGGCCCTCGCTTCGCGTCGTGCATTAAAATTTGTGCTATAAATCGCAATTACCTTCGTTGAAGGTGATTTTATTTTCACTGGCAGTGCTGCTGGACCTCGTCGACTTCGCCCCATCGCACTGGTACCTTCTCGTAGGCGTTGATTGACTAGAATACGTGAAACGGCTGTAGTACGATTTGTGGGGGTATCCTTTGGGGACTCTGTGTCCCGATGTGGTAGTATTTGATTCTTCACTATCGCTGTGTTCATCTGTTGACAATAAAATGAGCAATTTTCAAACGACTTAAATTTAGATCTCTAGGACAGGGTAAAGGCTAAGGACGGCCCTGTTTTGGCTACACGGGTCGACTAGAGGACGCTGATGCTACTGTTTTCGCAATCAGATAACAACACAAGTTAAAAATGCTAAAATGAAAGCAAATATTCAACAAGTACTGTAAAGTAAACGACGGAGAGGAGGAAACCCAAATTGCATAAATATTTGAGGTGGAGACGGAATTTGGCTTATCAGAAATGTATTTCGTGGTTAATGTTTGATGGATTTTCGCTGAAGTGGAAACAAGAAATTTGGATACTTTAAAAATCATTGTTTTAAATATTTATTTAAGGCAAATAGTTTCAAAGTCGCTGATTTTATCACAAAGTTTGCCAAGTCGTGTTTTTCAAATCAAACACAACTCATTTTTTATATGGAAATTATTGTTCGATTATACAGCAAAAATCAAACTTTATTGTCCAATTGGTAAAGCAACTAGTCTTTTGTTTTTCTAAATAGGATAAATGACATTTGCTAACTTCACTTTCTGAACTGTCATTAGAGATTTTCTATTTGTACTCAGGAACTGAACAAAAGAGAATGAAACCTGGTTTACTACTTATTACAAAAAAAAAACAAAAATTACGCCATGTGGCTTGGCCATAACGCTTGAAATATTTTTCAACAGAATTTATTTAATTACAAATATTCGGTTTTTTGTAATGATTTTTCACGATTTTTAGAAAACAATAAAACTTTTTTTCATGACAGTGTACTACACAAAATAAGAGAACAAAATATTTTTATTTGATATTTTTTATGCAACTCAAGCTTTTTACAACTAAAATTACATATCCAAAATTTCATGGCGCAAGTGACGCTTTTACGTCATCTATCATATACAGAGTATTTCCTGTAACTTTACAACTCGTATTAAACACTTCTAAATGAACAATAAATTTATCGAAAGTTTTCAAAAATGTATTGCAATCAAGTATAAAAATCTACAACTGGTCGGGGATGTAAAGTTACGCGAGTCACTCTCTATAATACAGAGAGTTCATTTACAAGAATTATACAGAGTGCGCCGGAACTCTCACCCCAGAAAAAAAAATGCAATGTAAGATACCAAGAACATGGAAAAAAATTTTTAAAAATCCTATGTATAAAAATTTCGAAGTTATGAGAGTTTAAATTTTGCACTTTGAGACTCTATTTATGTCTGTTGGAAAAATAATTTTACAGGTTTTTTTGCCACAGGCTATTAGAAGAGGAAACAAGGAAGCTGTATCCTAAATTGTGCCTCTGTTTAGTGATATTTGTGGCTTTTATTGGTAAAATTTTTGTACCTTTACTAAATAATTATAAATGAGCATATACAAGATCATCAGTATCATTAAATTAAAAATATCAAATGTCAAAATTTTTTGACATAGAATTTTTTAAACATTTTTTCCATGTTCCTGGTATCTTATCTTGCTTTAAATTTTTCTCTGGGCGCGAGTTTTGACACACCCTGTATTATCAGGGACAACAAAAAAATATTCACAATTTTGCAGCTCTTAAGAAATAGTGATTAGTTTTATTGATCTGCAGTGCAAAATGCAATAATTCGGACCACAATTTTAGTCGCGAGTTGACCAAATTTAAACAAACAATTTTGGAATGTTTTTCACTCGAGTTGTACTTCCGTGTTTATATTGTATTATTTTGTCTCAAATACCTGATAACGACTGATAGGAAAAAGTACTCAATGTAAACGTAATTCCTATCGTAAATTATGTTTTATGTCTTTTATTTACGACGTAATTTGACAATTTTGACACCTAAATGGAGTTACACTTTGAATTTTTTATCAACAATTCCAGTGGCGTAGGCATTGCGAAGTTGTCAATTTTGTCAACAGCCTCCTAGACTGTCATTGCTGTTACAACTTGACATTGCGAGATCACTTTCAAACCAATACAAAATATATTTTTCTGTTAACAAATTCTTATCAAACAAAAAAAATAGTTCAGCAAAACATATCGAAATAAACAGGGTCACATTTAGATCCATGGAAAAATTTTCGCCAACTCAGATTCGTTCATTTTACCGAAAATTTCCAAATTACTCTTATCTCTTACAGTTACGTCAAAAATCGTGATTTTTGACATCTTTTCCGGTCATCACCCCGACACAAAACTAAAGTTTTCGCGTCATCGAGATCAATGGTGGAATTGTAATTTTATTTACAGATAACATGAATAAATATTAAAAATGGAAGCTTGAATAAATATGAAATATTTTAGGACTTTACTGGCGAAAAGATGGCGCTAAATCACGATCAATATCGGATCGCGTGACAGGGGTTTGTAATATCAAAACCGGATTTAAAATTAGATAAAACAATTGATAATAAATACAGTTTGGATGCCTCAATGTCTGGCGATAAATCAATTAATTATGTCACGTGACCCTCAGTCAACTACAAAACAAATCTCACCGTCTTTTCCCGCCTCCATCTCGCAACCCCATTGGTTCGTTGAGTACTACCCGTCAAAGGCGCCTCAATTAAATATAAGTGAAGCCCCCTTCCGCGTCAATGGACCGAAATTGGGTATTTTTAGCCGAAATAAAAATATAATCCGACCTTGACAACTACTGTCACATTTCACACACTTTGACAGACACGTGTCAATTTCGAATGTTTTTTCCTCGACCTCGGCTGAGATTGATAAGAAAAACGTGCGATGAGTGACCCATCAAAGTACAATATTTTTCGCGAAAGGTTTCGATGACGCAATGCCGATGTCTCGAAATAACAAGTCACGAGAATGCGGGAAAAAATATTGTTCACGAGGTGGACGGATTTAGAAAGCGGACGCGTGATCCCGCATGTGACTTTTCGAATTTCGCGCCAATTTTACAAATCTAACAAATAAATTAATAGTAAAAAATCAAACGCGAGACTGTTCTATAACGAGCAACTTTGAAAAATTGTTATTAATTAGACGGGAAACTAACGACTGGTTATTTCGGTACTGTAATCTATTCTTGTTGGGTTTTGAAATTCGGGATTTATGAGTTCAAAGGTGAAACATTTCTAACTTAATTTAATATACATTTTTATCTTAATGAGGAATTGAGTCATGAGTTGATTTATCTAGAATTTCTAGTACTTTTCTAGTATTTCTTATTTGCACAATCATCGCGAATTCATTTCAGAGTTCAAAGGTTGACAAGTCAACACTTTATTGGAACTATTAAATGAATTTTAGATTAAATTCATCAGAGTGACCTAATTTTTTTACTATTTACAACAATAAAATACCTGTGAATGTACGCATTTCCGAGACATACTGTATACTCAGTATACTGCTTTAGTTTTGCTAAGCCAGTATACAGTCTGTCCCGAAATTACTCGCATATTTTATTTTTAATAAATCAGTGAGTCATAAAAATTAAATTAAATTTTTGCTGTAAAAATAAAACTTCAGACGATGTTTAATTTATTGGCCAGAAACACAAAACTCGGATATTTTCCAACACTTCTCCCTCGCTATTTTTACCATTCGAATCTATTAAGAGATCAAAGCAGTGCATTCATTTTTTTATTCAAGAGTATAAATACATTGCTTCGGTACAAAATCGATTCTTTTAAAGCATAATTAAGCAAAAACAGGATTTGTTCGATAATTTGTAAAATTTAAACAAAAATAATGGAATTTTTTAAAGATCAACAAGGGTTAGTAGAAAATAGATAAGGAGCTCTTTTCTAATATTAAAAAATCGTTTAACTCAGTTTCAGTCCTGAAATTAATTGTTTGAAAAATGTTATTTGTTGCTTATTAATCTCTGTTTCGAAGGTGTGCCAATGAATTTTTCTTAAAATAAAAATACGAAATTCATTGCCCTCGCTTGCACATTATGTCGGGTTATAAATGATAAAAATTTGTTCAAAAACTGGACATTTTCCAAACAAGCTACATTTATTTAATTTCAGGTTGCATGAAAATACTATTATTTGTCCGGAAACATAAAATTTAGTCACCTATTTTGTTAGTTAAGATTTCCGGCCTTGAAAATTTGAAAGTCAAAATGTAAGATAATACGAAAATATGTACTTTGAAAAACTGTAACTAGATCAAATTCCGTTTAATTATACATAGTTTCCAATTAATTAAAACGGTAAATGCAGCACCGAAGTAGGGCTTCTTTGCAAATTAATTCCAAAACCACGTTTTTCGTAAATTATCTCAAACAATCTTGTTTATTCGGAAGCTTTCTTTTTAAAATATTTGCGATCTACTGATTTTAAAGCAAACACAATAAAATCCTTATCAGTTTCCAACAAGTTGGATTAGTCAATGGAGAGACTCGAAAAAGCGAATATTCACCTTATCTTATTTTTAGTACAAATAATACAAAAATAATGTTTTTGGGATATATTCTCAACAATGATAATAGCCTGCAAAATAGGAAGTGGAGCAAACTTTGAACTTCCAATATTTACAAAGTTAAAACTTTATTTACCCAACGTTATCAAACGAAATTTTAGAAGATCACCCTGATTTTTACTGTCTAAAGTTGCGAAATGTTTGCAAAATAACTCAATTGACATGAGGACAAAACCATTCACTTTTTATGTTCGATTGTAATTACTGTAATTATAGATAATGAATGACATGTCCAGCAAAACATTGAATGGCTGGTGGGCTGGTAATTTTGATATACGGGGAGACTATTAGGTTAAAAAGTACAAATGTAAAATATAAAGAAATCATTTTGCGTGTTTTCACCGTAGGGGGAATATCTGTACTGTGTTGGCAAACCTGTTAGTTTTATCTATTTATTCAAATAGAAACAGATACCTGTGTTAGTCTGACAGGTTAAATCCGTCTAAAAAATATTTTTCGCGGCTGTTTTTTATGGTTCAGTTGGCAACAAACCGGCCTCCGCCACTGGTGTGACAACAGAACAGAATGAAAATTTCTTAATGACACAAGAATAGCACGCAATTCGAAAATAACTCAAACTATTTCCGATTTAAATTAAATTGTTGCCAAACGGAAGCGTACTTTAAACCGTGTTTGGTAATTAAGAAAAACCTGATTTATGACACTGGTAAACTGATAACGATAAGACGAAAAATCTTGTGATTTTTCCACGCTGTTTCGTAACGAAATTCGATAAAAGTGCGACTTTTCTAATCCCGTACGCCACTGGCGATGATCAAACTTACATATTGCGTAACAATGTGAAATTTTTATCGCAATTGTTACAAAATAGACTCTCGAGATGATAAGTGTTATCACCGAGGCGGCAAAAAAAATTTGAATTGAAACAAAGTGTGCGTTGTGTTTGACATAAATGTCACAATTTTGAAACTTGTTTGGGGGATGGTAATCGATATCGGGTGATTCCCTTAAGTGCGGAGGGTGTGGTCGTTATTTTTCGAAATAACGTCGCGAAGTCACCCCCCGGTACCGTCTCACCAGTGGCGTCTCGTCATAAATCAAGAAATAATAAATTCCAGCCCAAGCAAGTTGGCAGCGTCTCCCTTCGCGTTGGTCCCCTTTTTATGGCCGTCACACGTGACATCTCGAAATAGCCGGCTTCTTCGCCGACCTTGAACTCACCTGAACGAAATTCGGCCAATTCGCAAGACACGCCTTTATTCTCTTACCTGTGATAGTTAAAGTGCGCCACCTGGTCTTGCGACCCTTCTTTCCCATTTTCCCTTCGACCGGTTTCGAACGGATTTAATCCACCATCAGACGCACACTCACCGGTTTCCAGAAATCACACTGTTTCTCAATTATTTTTTTCCCGCGTGGTGCACGAAACAGTCGCTAGTCACAACATCAGCTCTCTAGCCCGGGTTACCCCATCCGTTCTACAGCATGATTTTTCTCCAGTGATATTACATAACTTGGAGCGCGCGTTATCGACTAAATTGTCTCCGCAAACGCACTAAAACATTCTGCGCCGGAGCGCCGCCTCTTTACTATTTTGTCATCGATCGGACACTTCCGGACGCACTCGCCACGTCCGACCTTAACATGGCCCAAATTAACCCCGCGATCGGTTTTTTCTATTTTCCACACTAATTTTGTATTTTTATACGCACGGAAATAACACGAGACATGCCACTCATTTCCCAGTTATTACCATTGTGCAACAACAAAAAATGAGTATTTTCAAATTAGACTCGTAAATATTTGACATGGAATTAAGATAACTGATCAATTTTGTCAATTATTATTATAGATAAATACACTATTGCACGGGTAAAATGATATTCAAAGTATGCAACTACCAAAACATATCTCTCGGGTTCATTAACTTTTTCGTCATCCCTTGTATAACATCTAATTTTATAAAGGACATATGCAACCAACAATACACCTATTTTTTCCTTCAAATAAACCGCAAAACTTTTTAATAAATGGATAAAACAATTGCTTGATGTTTACACACTAGATTAGGTTTCAACATGAACTTTTCGCCAAAAAGGCATGTAAATAACCTCAAACGTTAAAGTGACAGCTGTCAGCGTCGTCGGTGGGATGGAGCCCCCCGAGGTACGCCTCAGCGACGTGTGTCGCACTTGCCTTGTAAAAACCCCCGACATGACAAATTTCCACCCCAAAACAGAGGCCACATCGCACATAATCGCAATGTTGTCGTCGGTGGGCAACATTGAGGTTAGAATCACCAGTTTTCGGAAAAAAAGCTAATCTTCCGTTCCAGATCGAAGTAAACGACTTGTTGCCGTCGTATTTGTGTAAAAATTGCGAAGAAAAATTGAGGTTATCTTATGATTTTCAACTGTTGATACAAAGGTCGAACGAAATCATTCGAGAATGTGTGAACGGAGTTATGGTAATTGGGACTAGACGAAATTTTCATAATTGTAAAAAACAGTCACAGGTTTCAGAGAGTGAGAAGATTGAAATCAGAGTTGAAAATGGGAAAGAGCCGCGGAAACTGTCCGAGTTTTCGGCGTTTGAGGTCCAGGAAGCGATAAATGAGTGCCAGGAGAAGTTTTACGCGAATGTTGAGTGTATTAAATGCGGGTTTGTGACGAGTAATTCGCGGGCCCTGTCGGTGCACATGTCTTATTTGCACAAGTAAACTAATCTCAGTTCGAGAATTTGAATAATTGTGATTTTTTTAGGGAAATAAAGGAGCGGTGGTGCTCCATTTGCAACAACGAAGTTGAAGATTTGGAAAAACACACTTTGAGTCATGTCAATAGCGACTTTAAGTGCAAATTTTGCGGGAGAACATTCATGTCACGGGGGAATTACACAGAACACTTGCGGTGCCACTCCAGTAATACCAACATAATTTTTGGAAAATCTAATCAATAATAATTGTTGCAGGTTTAAAACCGTACAATTGTCATATTTGCCATAAGAATTTTACAGCAAAGAGACACTTAAATAAGCATTTGCGAGTCCACTCCGATGATCGGTTGTACAAGTGCCCAAAATGTCCCCAGAATTTTTCAATGAAAAGTTCCTTCGTTGCTCACCTTACTACACATGGCCTGGGGCAAGCCCCAAAACTGCCTCAATTGTAACAACCACACCAACCCTAATTTTATTTAATTGTTGAATTTTAGACAAAATTTTTGCACGATTTGTGATAAACGTGTGCGAAGTTTGGACACCCATACCAGAAAATGTCACAGTTCCGAATCGAAGAAAGCAAACGACGGGTGTTTGTGCACCCTTTGCGGCAAAAAATTCAGGTTGGTACGATTCTAGTGATTTTATTGTAATTGCGTTGGTAGTTCGTTGTCAAGGTTTCGTGTGCACATGCGCACCCACACCGGGGAAGCCCCTTACAAATGCCGTTTTTGTGATAAACGAACCACCGCTCGCAACCATATGGTAGTCCACGAACGAATCCACACGGGGGAAAAACCACACATTTGTACCATCTGCGGCAAGGCTTTCGCCCAATCGAGTGTCCTCAACACTCACATGAAAATCCACACAGGCCGACCAATCGCGTGCGAGATTTGCGCGAAACGGTTTTGTAGACCCGCCCATTTGCGACTGCACATGCGCAAACACACCGGGGAAAAACCGTACCAGTGCACGAAGTGTGAACAGGCCTTTAGACAACGGAGTCATTTAACTGAGCATTTGAAAACGCACAGTGAGGAAAGGCCGCATAAATGCCCTCATTGTGAAAAAGGATTTAAGCAAGTTTCGACCCTAAAGTCGCACATTCAGATACATTTGGGTATGGTAGTGGCGCCCTCTAACTTGTTTAATTTTTTTTTTTTGGTAGGAACTAAACCGTTTAAGTGTAGTCAGTGTCCGTATGCCTGCAGGCAGAGCTATAGTCTCACACAACATATGAAACAGCACAGTTTGGATGCCCCAAGGACCGAAAAACCGCATTTTTGCTCCTTGTGCCAGAAAGGGTTTACAACAGTGGCGATGCTGACGTCACATAATACTCAAGTACATGGGTTTTAAGGTGAGACTTTTTCTTATCAAGGACACAAACCAAAAACAACAGTTTATTACTTATAGACTACTTTTGTATCATACAAATAAATTAATTACTCGAAATTGCTTTAAAAATGACTAAAAGTAACGCACTGGCCCCTATGTAATACAAGAGTTGCTTTTTTTGTGCATCATTTTCCCGTTCTATCATCCGACTAATTTCATTTTGCTTAAAACTGATTACATCACTGAGTCTCGCAGTCTCACTTTTAACAAAATTGATTAAATCGTTATCACTAGACGTTGGCGACTCTACGACCAAATTCCTGCTCAAACTCTCCTCAATAAACCGTTTCAAGTCATCTTTCCTCAAAGTTGTGTAGCAAAACGCCAAAAACGACCCCGTGATACTCAAAATAATCCCGAAATATTTTGTATACTCCACCTGCGCCCTCTGTTTCTCGTGCGAGTCCCTTACCGCGTTGGTAAAAGCCGTGAAGAGCTCCCTTTCAGCTTGATCGCACTCCTGGAACGACCGCGCCACCTCATTTTCCAGCTTCAAAACCTCCGTTTCCTCCTTCATCAAATTCAAAAACTTCTCCAGGTTCTCCTGGCGTTTTACTTTGTGGATTTCGTCCTGCAACTGGTTGGAGCGTTTGCGGATCTCGGCGAGGCTTCGCCCGATCTCACGGCGCTTCTCCTGTGCCTCGAGTAGGCGCTCTTGGAGGGCCACGACGCGGTCTTGGTAGAGCTTGACTTCGTCCAAATGGAGGAAACGGGTGTACCAGTTATTTAGACTTTCGATTTTCTTCTGGAAGGCTTCCCGGTTCACCGTTTTGAGGGTTTCCCAGTAGAGGGGGGCTTCGGTTTTGAAACGGCTAAAAACTAACCTAGGAGCCGTAGAACTGAAGCGCCGGATGATGGAGAGGCTCATTTTGGGGCATTATATGACGAATTGCCCGGTTTTAATCACATTGGAATGGAACTTGGACCTTGGTTAGGATTTTGACAAATGACAGGGCCCGCACGTGTGCCAACTGTCAAATTTTGAGAATTTGTGTTAAATAATTCGTAATTTGGATCATTTAGCATTTAATGAATAAAATTTGCGTTTTGCTTTGATGTTTTATTAATTTTTGTTAAAATGTGGCGACTTTATTTGTTAAAAATAATTCATAGGATAATGTCACTTCGGTGTTAAATTGGTTGCATATTTTGGGGACTTTGGTTATTTTTAAAATAATTTTTGTAATTTTGAAAATATTTCGAGAACTTTACATTTAAAACCCACAATAAAACAAACATCAGAGTAATTGATTTATGTTTTAATTAAGGTTAAAAACACGTGAAAACATTCAATGAGCGGTACTTAATAAAGGAAATTGTCACAGCCAGCTTATCTTTAATACTAAACATCCGCTTTTGACACTTTTTAACTAATTAATTAGCGACAAAAACACCGCAATATCAAAAACTCGGTTTATTTGCGACTATTAAATAAAATGCGACGAAAAAAATAGGATATATGTTGAAAATTTTCTCATTGACGTCCAGTGCTACCAACCAAATAGTCTGAAAAAAACACCGCATAGCCAAGAATTATCAATTTTTATATTCCTCTGGTAAATTCCTTTATTTATCTGTTTTTATCTTAACAATTCTTAATTTCAGTCAAGATGGGCCCTAGTTTAAGTAATATTCCAGTGGGGAAGTAATTGGGTGAGTTCGAATTCATATATTTAAAATAGCAAATCATTCAAAATCTCATACAGTAATAAAATTAATAAAATAAGTAATGCACAGACACACGACGAATTAATACTATTTACATAATTAATGCGATTAAAAAAATGCAGGTATCCCAAAGTTTGCGTTCAGGCACTACCGAATACTTCTTGTGAGGCGTAGGTTATGTAAAGGAAGCCGTCGGGTCCTGCATGCTCGCTGTAGACCTCAGCAAGAGTCAGCGATAAACTGACCATTGATCGGTTATTGACTAGTAAATACAGAGCGTGGTTGGGCCCCAATTGCAGCCTATTCCTGGAAAAACCGGTCAAGGGGGCCTTCCACGGGACTGTCTTACCTTATAATCGTCTGGAATTGCGACACCGTGATTTCCTGCGGCACCAGAAACTTGCACTTGTCCAAATGGGGCAAATTCATCTCTTTCGCGTACCGTTTTATGATGATCTGCGACAAAACAGTCGTTTTACCCGCGAAGGGGGCTATCGGCGACTTACCGGCACTTTCGTGGGAAACTTTATTCGCAGCGCTAGCACCTCCTCACTCCGCACCTCGCCACTCGAGTCACTGTCGCCCATTTCTAAACCGGCAAATAAAAACTCAACTTGGAAAAAAAATCATCTCTCACCTGTTTTTTTGGCCCCACAGCGATGGCTGTTGAAATTGACGTCTGTGATTCGCCCGTTCATCACTTTAAATGGACAACTGTTGTTGTTTTCGCACTTGTAAGCGAACAGTTCACTGGAGTCGCTCAAATACATCAAATATCGATTTTCGAGGGGGCTGTTTTCAAGTACTTCACGCGGCCGGTGTCACTCTCGAATAAAATTTCTCGATCGACGGATCCCCACCACTTTTGATTTCTTTGCTGAGCGGAGGAAAAATTTTTAATAGAGAGCGATAAGGGCTTGGGGGGCTATAGGGGTGGCTTGGGGGACGGGCGATAATGGGCGCTTTTTATTTGTTTTTTTGGTGTTTGTTCTGTAAACAAATAGAAATTAAGTGTGGTCAATAGAGCCAATGAACTTAAATGTTGATAAAAAGGAGATTATCTCGGCAAAATTATTCCGCTTCTATATTTATTTCTGCATTTTATTACGGCCTACCCCCCTAAAACGTTCTAGAACCAGTCACTATACCACATCTATTTATTTATTGTTAAATATAGACAAACGTATGTACTTTGAATGGGTTTATTAATAAGAGACGTTTTATTTAATTAGTTAGTCGAATTAATAAGTCTCTAGTGATAATTTAATATGTTCAAGTGTTATCTTTTTCTATGTAATAAATTATGTTTTTAAAAACATTTTCCACTAAAAATTCGAAAGTGGAGTAATGTGTCACCATTTAAATATTGTTTTTAAAAATTGATAATAGAAATTAACAAAAGTTGAGTATTTGTCAAAATTATTAAGAAATTTAATTAACTCACTCACTACTATTTACACACTAATTATTTAATCATTCAAATGTCACACAAATACATGAAAAAACTGACTTTGACTCGTGAAGAACTTGTGGTAAAAATTGCAAGAAATGAACTTTTGTTTAACTTAAAAAAATTAGAAAAAATTACTTACTGCAAAATAACAACCCAACGACTAATGAAACATTGTTATCAAATTAAAATGCAATAAATATTCAAGCAGGAGATATAAAGGCGAAGGCTACTTGATGAATACAATTGATTATGCACATTTTTGGGAATGCGATACAGGGTGGGTTAAAATAGCTCAAAAAAGCTTATTGTCAAAGATATTTGATGCTTGGCTAAATAAGAGGGCCTTTTATAAAAAATTCAAAGGCATAATATTTTTTTACAAGAAAATGAAATAGAAAAAAATTGTTGAATTGCTTTTTAGTTCATAAATTAAAAAAGTATTTTGTATTAAGTGTTTTTAATTTAGAATGCTTTAGATCAAAATTAGACATAAGTACGTAATTACTAATTATCTAGGTACATACAGGGTGCGCCAGAACTCGCGCCCCAGAGAAAAATGTGGTAATGAAAAATAAGGTAAGATATCAGAAACATGGAAAAAATGTTAAAAAAATTTTATCTATAAAAATTTTGAAGTTATGAGGCTTTAAAGTTTGCACTTTGACTCTATTTATTTCTGTTGGAAAAATAATTTTTCAAATTTTTTTGCTATAGGCTATTAAAAGAGGAATTAAGGAAGCTGTATCCTAAATTGTAACTCTTTTCAATGTTATTTGTGGCTTTTATTGGCAAAATTTTTGTCTCTTTACTAAATAATTGTAAAAAAACATATACAAGATCATCAGTATCATTAAATAGATATAAAAAAATGTCAAATGTCAAAAAATAAATGTCAAAATTTTTTGACAGTTAGAATTTTTTAAACATTTTTTTCAAGTTCCTGGTATCTTACCTTACTTGAAAATTTTCTCTGGGGCGCGAGTTGTGGCGCACCCTGTATTTTAATTAATTAAAATTTAAATTTGTGTTTTGTTAAATATTTTTAGTGGGAGTGAGTTCTTTGATATCAATTTTTGAAAACTGGTAAATTTTTGGTTGTTAGTTTCGGAACAGCCTGTGTGCACCACTCACCCAAATTGTGTCACTTTTGAGCACATTCTTGTACCAAGACTCGCCCGAAAGTCAAAAGTTCATCACATGTTGTGTTATTTTGCTTCTGAAGCTTTAAATACACACTAGATATAAGCGACATAAAACCTTAAAAAACAACCAAGGACAAAAATATTTATGTTCCACGAAGACGTAATTGAATTTATCGAATTGATTATGTATCAAAAAAAAATTTTTGTTGCTAGGTGCCATCCAATTCAAATCCATTATTTTGTTTGATTATTTTTAAATCGAAGATGCAGCAAACCAGGTCAGTAGTTTGTTTTGCTCGATTCTTATAGCAATCACAATGAGGAAAACAAGGATCAGTGAACGTCATGTGACGAAAAGGCGAAAGGAGCACTAAATGAAAATAGAATTGATATTAAATAACGATATCGAAGCGTTAAAGGTTAACTATCTCGTTTTATAAAATGACACCACGATTTTTATTATTTTAATTGTGTTTTTTATATGACCTGTCTGACAAGATAAAGATTAGGAAAGGTCATTGATGGTTTTTTTAAAGTTTTTAATTTAGTTTTGCGCCCCCACCAATACACCTCTCATTTATTTTGACTATTCCCGAAAATTTATGACTTATCTTGTTTTTCACGAAGTTATTGGTAATATTTTGATCTATATTTGTAATTAGCCATAAAATAAGTCCCATTGGATGTAATGTTGATAAAACAAGGAGATTTTTTCAACCTCGTTGTTGATAATTTAAGTTCTGGTACAAGGTTTGTTTGTGACTAAGTCACCCAACAACAGTAGTCACATGAGAAATTGCTAAAATAATCTAAATCTAGTTTTATAAAAACAAAAATTTTTAAGTAAGAATTGTCCATGGAATTTTAGGCTTAGTTTTGATCACCTGCGCCACTGCATACAGTTTTCAAGAAACTGAAACTAAATTTGAAGCATTTAATTTTTTTAATGATTATTTTTAGATGCAATGGAGGCATAAAACACAATGATCTTCACTCTGTGGTATGCCTACGCCACCATAATGCAGTGGTGGCGTCTCCGAACTCTCCTGAACAAACTCAACGGGACATTGAACGACCAAAATGCCCTCCTCGTCTGTTCCGGTCATTCGGTCCACGATAGCAGAAAACAGCGAAGTTTGGAGAATTTACTTTTCTGTACAGAGACCCGAATCGCATGCACAGTCGTGCCTAAGGTACATTTTCGTATAATTTCACAACACAAGAATTACAATTTTTCTTTCAGCAAAAACTAAATTTAAGTCAATGGATTGCATTTCCGAGAAATCTAAGATACTTCCCGATTTATATCGACGACAATAAAATACCGATTCGTGGTCGGGAAATTTTTATTCTCCTTCAAGCCGTTTTAGATAACTATGTTAAACATCAGAGTGAGATTATTCAAGTAAGGGGGCAAGGCGTTTGACTTAAGGTTAAGTCGGGGGTTTTAGGTGGAAAATTTTGGAGAATTGGTGGGCTGGAAAGCGAGTGATTCGTTCGAGGTTGTGGTTAAGACAGATTTGGAGCATTTGACTAAATTGGTGAATCAATTTAGTCAAAATAATCTTGATATTAACCACGAATTGAAGTTACTTAAACTTGAAAGTATGGTGATTTTAGTGTGATTTAAAATGATTTATTATTGTGTTTTTAGCCGTGGATGTTGAAAATGCCCCAACTGTCATTAAATACGAGAAAAAATACCTCAAAGAACAAACCGTGAAGTATTCTTATGCCCCAGTCCATTGGAACAAATTCGTGCAAGAAGTCAAAGACTTGTACTCGAAAATACGAGACATTACAACGTATGTTTTTTGACAAATTGTGACCACTTTTGACTGTCTTTTTCTAGTCCTAAAATTAAAATTGAAAATGGTTCCCCTCAGTGCCTCGAATCTGCAAAACCCATCAAAAAGGAACCAAAAAAGAACGCCGAAGAGAGAAAAACCCTCACCACTCTTGATGTGTCCACCGGAGCCGAACATCGTCGTCACAAAAAACCACGAGAAGGGCCCTCGAAATCATCAAAACCGAAACCCAAAGAGAAACAACACAAACATAAAAGAACCGTAAATAAGTTGGTTAAACAGAGTTCGGTTAAGGAGAACGACGAAGTGAAGAGTGACGTTAAAGATAAAGTATTGAAGAGTGTGACAATGGCCCCAAAACCTCCCAATGTCTTAGTCTACGCTGATAGTTTAGTGACGAAAGATAACGTAAAGAGAGTCTTATTTTCGATTTTGAATAAGGAGAAATACACCATTTACGACCTTCCAACTTCTTCGAAACACACCGGGTGGGACAAATCCACTGTTCTTGTCGTGGTTTGTGGTAGTGTCCCTCCTGATCTCACTTCCAATCTCATCCAGTATCTCCTCACTGGTGGCCAACTCCTTTCTATTTGCAGCGACCTCATGTACAGCATACTTTACACTTTTACTACGGCGGAAGTACGCGAACACGAATTGGTTCGGTTTTCGTACGGCCAATGGCAACATGTTAAAATGATGCATCATATTTTTTGCTACCAAGCCTCACCGGCAAAAAAACAATTTAGTAAAGATTCCGATCATTCGAGTAATGGTTCGAGTCCGTTGGCACCTCGGACGCCCTCTAACGTCGAGATGCGACACAACGAGAAGGATTACAACATACAAGTGCAGGTGTTAGGGACTGAAGAGACGTGGCATACACCTAGTTTGCTATTGGCTAAAGTGAAAAACTCCCAAGGACGAGCGGTTTTCTCTCAAGTGCATCTTGAAATCGATCCAGATGTGTACGAGAATGATGAGGAGAAGTTTCAGTCTTTGTTGAGTAGTAATGAAGCGAGATTGGAGATTTTAAAAGATATACTTTCGAGTCATTTGGATTTGACTTGTGATGACAGTTTTGGGACAATTGAATACAGTCAAGGGTATTTTCTTGGCTGTTAT
Organism: Tribolium madens; assembly: GCF_015345945.1. Taxonomy (NCBI): domain Eukaryota; kingdom Metazoa; phylum Arthropoda; class Insecta; order Coleoptera; family Tenebrionidae; genus Tribolium; species Tribolium madens. The sequence goes on from NW_025401041.1 coordinate 3,929,818, forward strand.
GATGTAATAACATACTAGATATTTGACAGAAACTCAATCATTTGTTTCAGGCGAAAGTCAACATGATGACCGATTGTGACTCTATAACCAATAATCAATTAACTTGTGATAAAATCAGTGTTGTTTTTTGTGGTCACAATGTGGATCCTGGAATCGCCTCGAATATTCGACTTCCGGTCATGATCCACTCTTGTCCCTCAAATTTCTCCACTCTGGATTATTTTGACACTTTGAATACGGAAGATATTGGCCGGTTGGTCATTTATGCTGATATTTTGACAAGTACTCAGCACCTACTTTGCAAAAAATTGCGACATGGACTTGTGGTTATAGCCCGGCAACAAACCAATGGTATAGGCCGATCGAATAATTCCTGGTTGAGTCCATTAGGTTGTGCGGCGTTTTCCCTTCAAATGCACATTCCATTAGACAGTAATTTGGGACAGTCACTTCCATTGATCCAACATTTAGTCATGGTAGCTATCATATCGTCGATAAAAAATACACAAGGATTAGATCGTCTTAATATTGGTATTAAATGGCCTAATGATCTCTATGCCGAAGCTGAGATTAAAATCGGAGGACTTGTAGTGACCTCTACTATATTATCTAATGTTGCCATCGTAAATATAGGTATGGGGGAGTACACCACTCGCTTCGTTCGCACTTGACCGATTTATTTGTTCCAGGTTGTGGTGTAAATTTATCAAACCAAAACCCCACAATTTGTATAAACGATCTCATAGAAAAATTTAATAAGGAAAATGACACGTCGATAAAACCGATACCATACGAAAAATACTTCGCAGCTGTGTTCAATGAAATAGAAAGGTTGTATCTTGATGTTCAGAAAAATGGATTTGAACCGTTTTTCGACCTCTATTACCAGTACTGGTTGCATAGGTGAGTTTGATTTATGCAAATGTCAAATTTGACATTTTTAAGTCCCACTTCTGCCAACTTAAAGTAGTATTTTGTGAAGCTTGCTTTTTTTGTTATTATGTTGGCGGAAAATTTGATATATGAGAAATTTTCTAGTGATGTCGAGGTTACGATACAGTCGGAAAAGGGCGACTCCACACGAGCCAAAATCTTAGGGATCGATAAATACGGTTTTCTCTCTGTCCGATTGGTCGATGGTACAATGACGTCAGTGCAACCCGATGGTAATTCCTTCGATATGATGAGCGGCTTGATAGCGCCAAAGAAATTTTAAATCTGTTTTTAAGTGTTTTTTCTATTTTTTTAGTACCTATATTTGGTCTTTTTGATCTTTGTTGTTGTCTCTGGGTGTATGCAAATGATAAATATAAAATGTTGACGAAATGGTTCATTTAACCTAATCCTGTGTCCCTTATTCGAAACATTGAAAAGCTGTTTAATTTTCTGATTGTAAAAATTTCACAATGGGTGTTTATTGCACCGTCATTGCCTTGTCAATCACTTCGGTTCTTGAACGTAGGTTCATCAGACATTGTCCTTGTTATGCTGATGTCATCAATCACCATACTAAGGTTTTTTAACCTATTAGCTAATGAATCATTTCGATAAAATAACACCGCAAAAATTCCTATTCAATATATTGGATACTAAATCACATACATAGTGTACAAATAAACCTCCAGCAACTCTGGAACTCTAATCACAATCACAAAGTGATCAATTAATAAATAAAAAAAAACAACACACTATAAATAAAACAAAAGACAATCAAACACACTATAAATAACCCATACATGCACATACATATCACAAAAGTCCCAATTACAAATTAGGTATTTTGACTTTGGACAATTGGTACTGTCTCAAATCGTCATCTTGGGGCAATTGACTGGTGTGTTCGACCACCGGTCGTCCATCGGGGTACACTTTAACCACGTATTTCTCGGGGGTGTGGGTTTGCTGGAATTTCGAATAAGGCCCCACACTGGGGGTGTAGGTGTACTGTGGGGTGCCCGTCTGAATAGTATAAACAAAACCCTTAGGAGGGGCCACCCTATATACATTGTCGATTTTGGCCGAAGCGGCGCCGTAGTCACCAAAAGAGTCATCGTCGTAACTGTTGGGCTTGGTAGTGGTCGTCGGGGGGCGCGATTTCGTGGTTTTCATCATCTCGTGGCCCTCCATCATCGAGTCCCAAACTGAAAAAGGGCCATTTTTATCAATTTTCTTCAATAAAAAAATATTGTGATGGGTAAAAATATTACATTTTACACTATTTTTGGTTATTATTTTCTTAAATCACCATGTATTATTCTATATCTTTAAATAATCTGGATGAAATTTTAACAGAGAAAATTAGAAGAAAAGGGTCCAAAATGTGAAGTTTAAAATGTGTTTAATGGATTTTAGTTTGACTTGAGAGGTCGAAGTGAGGAGAAAAATAATAACTACGTGTAAACCTATAAGAAATGTCAAGGAACATGTTCTAGATATGAAGTGAAATTTCCTTTTTTGCGTCCAACCTTTCTTGAATCTAGCCAAAAAGAGGAAAGCACGAGTGAAACGTGAAGAAATCCATGAAATTGCGTATTTAAAAAATCAGTGATAGAAAATAATTAAACTAATTGAGTTTATGCAATTTGGATAATTCTAGAATCTCATTAGAAATTTCCTCGAATAAATTTGGTTACTCACTTATATCGTTGGCGCCCCTCTGGTAGGGGTCCATCACGTCGAGATGATCCTCCGGCATGTCCTTCAACTTGCCAAGGCCGTACTTCAGCAACTCTTTATTACAGTTAACCATCGTCGATTTCCCGCAGAACTGCTCGACTTGATTGGCGAACATCGAGTACAAGTAGGACATCTATTAATAGATTGTTGGGATTATTTTATCACAAATTAAATCCAGGACTCACTTTTTCATCTTTGCTCAGAAACTCCCACATGGGGATGGCCGAAGAGTCGACCTTTGACGCGCCAAACCCGCACACAAATAACAAATACAACAATTTCATTTTTTCTCAAAGTGGAACACTCGGTATAAAGAAGTGCGTTTCACTCACTGTGCGATCGGCGGTCGCGGTTGAGCTTATATGCCGTTCGTGACGTCATTATCCGCATTCTTGCCGGAGAAGAAGATTGTTTTGGTGAATCACGGATGGAATTGGCCTTTTTTGGAAAATTTCGATTAGTAATAGCTAAAAATATGGGACTTTTGGGTCGGAGGTCGCGGTATTTTCGAATTTTTTAAAATGGTGTTGTTTTGGAATGATGATATATGGGATTTGGTGCACGATTTTGTTTTGCTATGATAATCACGCGCGGGTAAACAACACTGGACTTGGGACTTTTCGGATTATTGTGCGAAGGCCGAGAAGCGACAATATTTGACCAGAAATAATAATACTAGGACCGACATATAGATAAGTAATTAGGTATTTTTATTTATCGTAATTCGTGTAACATATTTTTTTATATTATTTTGTGATTGTTGTGCGATATACGGGGTGTCCCAAGGAGATAACAAAGCCTATTATCGACCTGTAGTTTTAAACAGGCTAAGCATTTGTATTGTTTTTTATATAATTGTAAAATTAGCGTCGATGGAAATTATTTTGAAAAAGGATGCAAGAGATTCCATTATTCCAGGACCGTATTTTTTTATTTTATTTTATTTTTTAATTGACGACTTCCTTTTTTTTATTTGCATTTTGTTAATGCTTTAAGCCGTTTTTGTGGCTAGATTTTAGTTGTAACGTTACCGAGTTAGACATTTTTTGCAAAAATTAAAAAAATACTGAACTAATATAAATTATGTAACCAAATTGTAATAGTAATTTTCACATAATCATAGGTTTTTTAAAAACACCTTCTATTTTTTGATGTTATTCTATTTTAATTCAATAATTTCAATAGTAAAATAATTTTCAAACATACAGAATTTCTCAGAAATGAGAGCCAATACAACTATGCTACATGTAATTGTTTTTTATAATAACGATATTTAGTTCATATTTGGTATCATATAAACATAAAATATTAATCACTTTTCTTTACCAAAAAAGTTAATTGAGACATCCTCTCCTAATGCAAAAAATTAATTACAATTCTGAAGATAACATATACCTAGTGCTTTTCTATTAGTATTTTCCAGTCTTAATGATTAATATTATAACAACTCTGCATATACAGATTAGGGTGAATGAAAAGTATAGAATCAAGCGTTTTTTTTATTATTTGTTTTTAGAAAATAATAATAAAAATGAAGGTAATTTTTTTTGAGTTATGCAATTTTTTCTGTAAAAATTGAATAAAATATAGATAATTGCTAGCCTTGATAAAAAAAAATTTGTAATGGGTTGTCATTTAAAAAAATTAAAAAATTTGCAGAATACAAAAACATATACCGTGCGATAAAAAAAATAAAAATTGGGGTAGGCGGTCATTAAAGTCCTTCAGATGGCAATCCTGATTTTTGACTTCAAATGTCAGCGGAAACTTTGACAAGTTTGCGTTTTATTCATTTTGAGTGAAATAATGTTAACAGAAAATTTTTATTGGTGTACAAGAGGAAAATGGTGGATGGTCATTTTCACTTTCAGTTTGTGTGGAAAATTTCCCAGATTCCCAGCCAATGTGTTGCCAACTGTAGAATTTAATCGACGCCTACTCTAATTTATTTTTTTGATCGCACGGTATTTCATATACAGATTGTGTAAAAAAAGGACAAGGTAAAACAAAATGTGGGAATTAAATGAGAAACTTTATTTACTATTTATATTTTATTTATTTGATTATACTGAATGAAAAAAACACTAATTTAATTTATTGTTAATAGTCTTACAGGGTGTTCCAACTAAAACTTTCTCATTTAATATATCTGTTAGTAATGATGGCAATTTGTTGTAGAATATAATTACATATCTCATTACACTCAATTAATTGAAATAAGTACTAATTTCGTAATGAGTTAATTTTTACAGCAACACTTCGAAATAACATTAAATATGTTTTTGCATAATAACTTGTGGCTATTTATTTATTGTTTCTTGGACACCTTAATATTTTCTAAAACATAATTTGAAAAAATCCATTACTGCGCAGTTTTTATCACTTAATACAAAAATGCAATAAAATTTTAAAAATCCTTTATAAATTATTATAAAAGCTTTTAGTTTTATAATCGAATGAAATGCACGCTAATTAAATAAAATAGCAACGTGAAGTGAGACGTATTAAAATTTCAAACATTTTTTGCTTATACTCGTAAATCGGTTGATTTTTTTTTAATTGCTTCAGGTTCAAGTATACAAACCGCAATGGTGCACTAGAAGTTAAGTCAAGGCTGTGTTTTCAATTTAATTAGCTAACACATCCATTGTCAATGTAATAATAACAGAATTTACGCTTAAATAAATCACGGAAAATAATTGCTCATAAAAATTAATTAAACTAAACGTACTTTCCAGAGAAATCTTGAAAACAGCTCACGAACGCAACACAATAATTCTTTGAAGATTTATCGTTAATTACTCCGATACCGCTCTCACACGCACAATTACGATATAATAACCGTCATTTCGTGACCACATAAAAGCCTTGACCGTGGCACTTCTTTTTCCAATCTCAACTAAATAATAGCAATAAATAAGAAAAGAAAGCAATTGCAATGCAATGAAAATTATTAATTGAATAAAAAAGAAAATCTCGAGTGTTATTGCGTGTGTATTATCCGATTAATTAACACTTTTGATGGGCAAGGATAGAAAGTGGTGAAAGATCGTTGACTTTGGATGATAATGCAAAGGTCTGGTTGTAGTAAAACGAAAGTAAATGAAAATGGAAAAAAGCATTAAGACACGCCCACGCGTCTTGTGGCGAGAAATTTAGATTGAGGCAATGTCAAGGTGTAGTGGAAAATTTTCCAATTTTGAAAATTAATAATCCTACAAAAATAAAACAGATCTTTGTTGACATTTAATGTGTTTCCGCCTTAATAACAAATAAATTACCCAAGCAATCAATTTTTCATCGACACACCAATTTTAATAAAGTTATTCATTTAATTAAAATATTATTTAAATCACCTTTCAACACAAGATTAATTCGAAGGTGCTGACAGGATAGTGTCATTTCTATAAACAATTGAAAAAAATCCCACCCTTGATGACAAAAAGAAAGTAGCAATAATTGTGGTAACTTTCTCTGAGATGGTGAAAAATTGTCGCAAAATCAGCTCGCTGTTGACATAAACAAAAGACGGTGTCGCCAATCAGGCGCCAGATTCTCGACAAGGCCGCGACACGGCCTTCTTGATCCGGTTCGGTTCATAGTTCAAGTGTCACAGTGGACACCCTCACCGACTTGGTAATTCCTCGTGTGACTTCGACGCCGGGTCAAGCGACGAACCCACGATTTGTTTTTTGCCGTTTTACGTCACTCGTTTTGGAATTCCACAACAATAACAAAATAGGACCATTATTTATGGCCGATGTGTGAAATGTTATGCAAAAGATTTCATAAATTTTATAATAATAAAACCATTGTTAGAATGTCAATGTCGATTGCGACACGCGATATTGTTTCAATCGGATTTTGGGATTTGTCGTCTTTGGTGCATGGAGAATGGGGGGATGGGTCTCTCCCACCGGTCACGGCTGGTGAGCTGGAGGACCTTGCCATCAAGAACGCGTGTTCGGCCTTATTTACATATTCACACAGCCACTGCACTACTTCGGCCCTGTTCGACTACCAAAGCCGATGGGATCAATCACAAAGCCTTGCAGTAAGTGTTTATTTCAATAAAAACAACACAATACTGAATACTAAAATGAGAATATGATTTTTTATTTATCATACAGGATGACTCAAGTTTTTTCTCGCCCCCCAATTACTGGATAAAAACTTTGAAAAAATTACTGATTTCTTCGTATACATTGATGGACAGTGAATTTCGTCCACCCAATTTCTGTGAATTACCAAAAATTCACTGTAGTCTGTGCTTTATTGTCATAATAACTGACATTCAAATACATATTGTCAAATTTAATGAAATTCAAACATAATAAAATAAATATTCAGGTACAAGAAGGTATGTCTCAAAAACTCTATACTTTTGGGCATACCAAGGACTACCAATTCAAAGGACAAAGGTAAAAAGTAGCAAGAAGCATCGAGCATTCTGTCAACATGACAAACGTTAATCAAAATTCTGAAATAAGGTTAGGAAAACCTAAAGACTAATTTACACTTTTAATCTATCAGGGAAATTGGGTGGACGAAATTCACTGTCCATCACTGTACATGTAGAAAAACGTTTTATTTACATATTAGATTGTTTCATTGAATCAAAATGGCCAAACGAACTTTTTCAAAAATCGCTAACTTTTTTGAAACCGTACTTGGGCATTTAAAAGAGAAAGGTTCGATCTTTCTTTTGGTTTATTCATAATCAAAAAATAAATACAATAAAATTTAAGGTTGTTAGGGCCTTTATTTTTTTCTTCAGCAAATGAAAGAGAATTTAAGTAAGATAACCTAAATAACAATTACGTAATTTTGAGCTCAAGACACGAAAACAAATAATAATTTAAGTGAATTAATTTGTTTACTGGTAAAGTGGTGTTTGCTATTTTAAAATGAGAGATTTGCTTGGCTATTGGAGAAATGTAATTTAATGTATTAATCAATCTTTCCATTTACCTAATCACAAGTGCAGTAAAATTATTTCTTGTACAAAATTATTTGTCAGACGATTAATTTTAATTAAAATTTTATTTTGTTGCGCTAATTTAACATGATTTCTTCAGTGTTTTTGCGAATGACTTGTTAAGCGTATCACAGAATCTTCCATTGTTTCTTCCATCTGATAACGTCTCAAAGACACTTGTTCTTGCATGTTTAATTATTTTTGCAAAATTGCTGAAAATTCTAGAACTTTGTGAGATAGCCAAATTATTTATTAATTTACGACGCGCTATTCTCTATCAAAATTCTCTAACATTTCGGTTATTTATTATCTTGTTTCTATCACAGCTCAACTGACGAATTTTTCCATTCGATTAGTATCGAAAACACTGAAATTCGTTACGTTTTATTTGAGCTCACACTACGTAACAATAAATCGCTGTTATTATCTCCCTTTATTATGCAGGAAATCCCACCATGCCGTAACACAACAGGCTCTAATTTTCATACAATCAACCGATTATCCCATTATGTAATAATTAGTAATAACAGCAATGGTCGCGCATTTGTTATTTTTTAACTCTTCATAAATTACGACTCCGACAAGGATGTTATTTCACTTCCGTGAAGCCTTGACCTTGCTACGACAAGAAAAATTAAAACATAATAAAACTTCCGGTGACTCGGTTTTTGAAAAATCGAACAAGCTTTTTACAGAAATGTCAAGGAAGATCCGGTTGAGGATACTAGGAAAGATTATGGAATTTTACGATGTTTTCGGCGCCAAATTTGGCGCCAAACAAACTAGAATTGAATCAATTAATTTTTTACAATTTCAAAATTGGCGCCCACGTTTGACATTTAACCTCATAGCAGTTTGAAGATTAGCTCAATTCTGGAAATGGATTATTTACACGAGAATTTGCAAAAAGATATCCAGATTTGCTATATTTTGCAAACACGAATCAAAAGTAATGTTAGAAAACCGCCTAAAGCGAATTTTCTTCTGCAATTTCAAAATTGGCGCCCCACATTTGACAACTGACAATTGACAAAAGCCGAAAAATAAATCAATCATGGCGGTTTGAAGATTAGCTCAATTCTTGAAATTAATTATTTTCGTTCAATTTCCACGCGAGTTTGGAAAAACGCCCTCCACGAGTCGTTTCTTTTGCCATATTTTACAAACACGTGTCAGGAGTAGGTTAGAAAACCGTCAAAATCGAAATGACTTCGAAGGGACAACACGTGCAGGATAATTCAGTAGCCGAACGAAGATTGCGTCCGATTTACGGTAAGCGCCCCCTGAGTGTC
>NW_025401041.1:3938778-4011508 GCF_015345945.1 Tribolium madens
CCCCCCCTTAACCCCCCACGTAAGACGTGCACAAATTCGTCCAGTTGCACACAATTGTGTTTTGCAAAAGTGAGGTTATGTTTCAGATTGGTTAGATATCGGCAACAACAAGAAAGCTCTCCAAGAGTGTGATAAAGTACTGAAAAAGACTCCGAATTTGCTATGCGCGAAAGCACTGAAAGCCCTCACTTTGCATCGAATGGGCAAGGAGTCGGAAGCGGTGGCTATTCTGGAAGCCTTAACTGCGGAAAGCCCCACAGACGACGCCACACTCCAGGCGATGACTCTGTGTTACAGGGAACTGCAACAACGTGAGTCTTTTGTGTGCCACTTCGAAAATAACGTATTTCTTTTAGTTGAAAAAATCTGTAAATTGTATGAGACTGCAGTGAAGTTGGAGCCGACAAATGAGGAACTTTTCACGCATTTATTTATGTCGTATGCGCGCGTTTTTGACTTCAAATCGCAACAAAAGACCGCAATGACCCTCTACAAGCACAAACCCAAAACCCCGTACTATTGCTGGGCCGTTATGAGTATTATTTTGCAAGCAACACGCGGTGAGGGAAAAAACGACCCCAAAAAACGCAATTTATTGCTCAGTCTTGCCGAACGCATGATGGAAAAATTGATAGTCGATGGAAAACTCGACGCTGAGCAGGAAGTCCAATTGTATATCATGGTTTTGGAGCTTCAGGAAAAATATGAAGAGGTTATGGCGATACTAGACGGCCCCCTTGGCACTAAACTAGCGTGTAGTAACCAACCCCACAACAAATTGAAATATTTAGTGCCCCTCAAATGGTGGGATGAAGTGAATTTATTGTGCAAGGGGATTTTAATTGAGAGGTAAGGTGAGACAAGGAGCAAAATTGGGGCTCACTTGATTTAATTTCCAGTGTAGATAGATGGGATATTTGGAAGGAGTACATCAACTCGGTTTTTGCACTAATGGAGGCCAAGCCCTCTCACGAAAGTAACAATCATGATAATGGGGCCCCCGAGAATGATTTAGAAACGGTGGATGACACTCCGGAGAAATGTCACGAATTTATTTGCCGCATCGTCGAAAATGGGGCCGATAATGGTACTTTAAACCCTCCTAATTAATTTTTATTATTTATAATTTTTAGGGTTTTTGTTAAGGGGGCCATATTTAGCCCGGTTTGAGCTTTGTGCACGCCTCATGAAACGTAATATTGACACTAGTGACGTCCTGGGGGAAACTATAGAATTATTTATCGAGTATTTTCGAAAGTTCGGGCACAAACCTTGTTGTGTGTCCGATTTACGTCTCTATTTGAATTTATTAGATGCTGAAAAAAAGGCAGAATTGTCGACGAGACTTATCAAGGATGTGGGGATCAGTTCGACAAGTGTGCCTCAATCGGTAAGAAAAAATGTAAAAATTAATGCACTCGCTACGCTTGTATTTTTGTAGGAACAGCAGATGCAGCGTCACTTGTGCGCCCTCCAATTGTCCCGTTTGTGTGGGGCCCATCGTAATCTCACTTCGGACCATTTGAAAGCTTTAGTTACTGCATTTTCGCTTCACTACGAGCACGGTTACCAAACTTACGGCACTAATTTACTGTCGACCGATTTGGGTCCTTCTGACCCCTATGCACTGTTGGCGGCGCACGTTTTGTACGATTTATCGCAAACGGAACGTAAATCCGGACCAATTGTTGCCGCTCTTGTCTTATTGGAGAATATGCTCAAGAACAGTCCTAGTAATTTTCATGCAAAGTTGTTGTGTGTGAGGTTGTATCATACCGTGGGTATGTATTCAGTTTTTGTCAATTTTTTTTTTGGTAATTGAGTGATTTCAGGCGGTTGTCTCGGTGCGCAAAACATGTACAACAGTTTAGATACGAAACATTTGCAATTAGATTCGTTAGGTTTCATTCATTGTGCGAGATTATCAACCACCGGTTTGTATTCCCTCTGTTTGAATTTGTTTGATGTCACGTTAAAATTCTTCTCTTCAAATTACAAAGATGTGAGTTGAGGTTTTGTCATGAATTTGATTTTTTGTCAATTAAATTTGTAGAGTTCGGATCACATAACATTTTCGTACAAATACGGCTCATTTATAAAACTGGATGAATTCATGGATTTTAGGGAAAGACTGAACAATAGTATGCACTATACAACAGTAGCAATAGATAGAATAGTATTGAGTCTAGTTGAATGTACGAATTTAGACGCCCTGTACAACATCGACATATCACCAAAAGATGATAAGATCGATTGGGAGGCGTTGCGGTGAGTAGTACACCAGGGGGCGTGGCATAACTAACCAATCACTCTACAGAGACAATCACGACCTTAGCGTTTACATGAGTTGGGACCCTGAACGTATCGAAGGTCCGCCTGAAAATTACGAAGAAATGAAAAAGTTTTTCATCCACAATAAAATTTTCCTAAAATTACGAACGTCAGTTTTGTGGTCATTATCAGCGGCTGTGGACATTGTCAAGTCATCAGATGGGGTCAGAACGAAGTATATGGAACGACTGAATATTATTTTGAAGGATTGGGAGGAGTTATGTAAGGATAGTAGAGATAAAAAATACGCCTCTTTGTGTCAAAATTTGGTCACTTTGCCTCTCCCCTCGAGACTTCACGTGGCATTGGACACGCCCCATTTTGAGATTGTGGGTAATATGTTTCGGGTTTTGTTGGGAGTGGTGTCCGAGGTTTGTTCAGGGGATGAGTTAGTGAAAAGAATTGAGGATAAGATGAAAGTGATGATGGGGATGATTGAAAGCAGGACGAAGGATGAAAAGAAAAACTCGGATTTGGTTTATAGGCGCGAAACAATGGAGTATGTTGTAAATATAGTCGAGGTATTTCCAAAAGTTGTTTTTGTTTTTCGTCTGATTAAGAATGTTTTAGATTTTGTCGGTATCGTCGTTAATATGTTTGTTGTGCAATGATTTGGTGAAACCAACGACACAGGGTAAAAAAGGAAAGAAAAAAGTGAACGAATCGTCGTGGAGGGAGTCGGTGATTCGGATCGCGAGTTGTTTAAAAACGCACATTAACGAATTAAACGATCTTTTACAATCATGGTCTAATTTTAGTGTTTCGAGTGATTTGGCGCTGATGTTGGAATCGTTAAATTTAAACAACGATGGACATAACGTTTGTGAAAACATAGTAAACAGTTACGTATTTGCTTGTCGAGAGATACAGTGTGTTTTGAAAAACAAGATTAAAATGTTGAATAATATATCATAAGATATGAAATGTGCCATTTGTTGAAGAGTGACACATATTGTATCATGATTGGTTGAATAAATTGTGGTTTCTACTTGTTGAATAATACACAACCTTGACAAAAAATTAATTTAATGGACGAATTGGACAAATAAAATTTGACGTTGTTACCAAGAATAGCTGTCATTTGTTGACTAGAGCTGTTCTTGGCAAAGAACAATTATTAGGCCTTACACTACGCACAACCGTGCAATAAAAATTAAAATAAAAAAATAAAACATTTACAGAGTGTGTCAACTATAAAATATACAAAAAAATGGAATTGTATCAAAATGTCGTGTAAAAAACCTTAACACTATCGATTAAATATTGCTCACTGTTTTTTGGTCCTCACTAAAAAAACAAATACAACAAAGTCGTTGTGAGAATTGAAATTAAGACGGCGTTGCAAGTCGAGCTTGGACTCGAATTCAACCACACAAGGCCTGGATAATTAATGTTGGGCGTGGAAATCTCTGCAAGAAACAACCAATCAACATCAAGAATGCCGCCCACCCATCGTTCCACAACAACGACACGATGCAACAAAACTTACCGAAACAAGACGAACAGCAACGTCAAACACAGAGCGGCGGTACTTGTCGACAGGGTGGCCGCATCGCCGTACCTGGCTTGGCCGCAAGCGGGAGGACACACGGGGATGACAGATTCTACAAGGAGGCGTGGCTATAACTACTGCATGCAAAGGACACGCCTTCTAACTTACCAAACAACTCAACAACGCCCTCTGCCGACCCCAATTTATTCGACGCTTTACAAATATACTGTCCGTACTGTCGCTTCTCAATTGTTATCACACGTAAAGTGGTGTCGGTAAATTCGTCCGCTGTAGCGAAATGTGAAATACTGTAATGCTGGTTGTTGGATAAAGCGACTTCGTCCTTGACCCAAGTCAATGCGGGAGGCGGGTACGCCTCCACGTGACATTCCAAATCCATGTCGTATTGGAGGGCTTGTCCGAGGCGGGGCCGAGGCACCGTTACGACGGGCGCAAACTCCACCTCCACGGCTATATTACGTTTAGTCCCCCGTCCGACGCCATTCTCAGCGACGCAATAATATGTCCCGCGGTCCTCTTTTTTGATTTGCTTAATTTTCATCACGTTGCCGCGGTAGATAGACCCACCGGTGGGCAAAATGGCGTTGTTTTCACGCCTCCAGGAGATCCTCGGCGGTGGGTAGCCCCCAGCATAGCACTCCATCTGAACAGCTGTACCAACATTAAGAAATTTAAACTGTGTTAATTAATTAATCATTACCTTGCCCCTCTGATACGACCACTGAACGGGTCGAATTATCGGAAATGAATGGGGGGCGCCGCACTTGCAATTCCACCTCAGCTGAGACCCTGTTACTGGGGGAAATGATGATTTGACAGTGATAAAAACCGGCGTCTGTTTCTTGGATGTCTTTAATCTGGAGAGTGTAAGTCGAACTCGCCTGGAATAACAAATGTTACCTCTAATTTAATTTGTCAAGTTGGTATCTGATAAATTTTAGTGACATGGGAATTGTCAACGCTAACTTACACTTGGTGAAAAATAAATCATTTGTTATAAAGCATGCTTGAAGGCAAGTAACAAAATGCAATGCATTAGTTGAATTTTTTTTATTTTATCTCTTCTAATGCATATCTGCTTCTAATACCAACCTTAAAAACTTAAAGTTACCAGATTTTGAGATTTTCAAATTTACTTTGTGATCATTTTAATCATTGTTTTCACGCAAATACCTCATCGTAACGTAGCGAATATCTGGATTCGTGCAGAATTAGCGTACTTCCTGTGGAGATGGGCAAACTGTTGGCGTTTGACCTGGGGTCGATTTTCATCCAGATCACTGGATAATCGTTTGTGTACTGGACCGAACATGATAACTCCACTGTACCCCCAATATCCTTGATCTGGGTTTGAGTTATGTAAGATATCGTCGGGGACCTTTGTGCGAAACCTGCAAAATTAATTCCGGTTAATTAATTCAATTATTGACATAATTTCACTTCAATCGAAGTAAACACAAGTGAGCGTCATTTGTTTACTTTTTATCTTATCAAAAAATCAATAATTTTGGAAATTTTTCAACGAATTACGGTAGGTCGTGTTACAGATGCTTGATAAGATTGTTATCACAACGAAATAAAAGATTTATACTTACAATTTTCTATAAAAACACCTAAAACTAACAAAACCAGTGTTTGCACAGCCGCCATCTTGCTTTACCACACCTGCTCGAGAGGCAGTGGCGGCGCACCTAGTGGCGTTTCATAACGGTTTCGATTCAAATTTTAACCAAAACGCAATTGAAAAGTCTTCAGTGGCGATTCCCACATATTAATAACTTTAATACAAAAATCTTGGTTTTGTATAAGGGTCTGAAAGTCGGCAAATATATTTTTTAATGACGTACGCTTATGAACTGGGCGTAACAATTAAATTAGAAAAAAAAATATAATGTGGATTAGTCATACTGGAAATGGTCATTGATGGGACAATGTGGTCATAGAAATGATTAAATTAAAATGAAATTTTATTCATAACATGTCAATGCCACAAAAATATAAATAAATTAATTACAGGTTCCTGTATTGGACACAACAATTAAATTAGAAAGAAAAATTATTAGCTCTGAATGTTGTGGATTAGTCATCCATTTTATTCATTGTTATGTCACTATTATATTTAGATTAACTACAGGTTTCTGTATTTGACGGTTTGTGTGTTTTCATATGGCGGGTCAGGTGGCTACTCTGCGTGTACCCCTTGAGACACACACTGCAAACATGCGGTCTTTCCCCTGAATGTATGACCAAATGGTCTTTCAAATGTTCGCTCCTCACAAATCCCTTATTGCACACTTTGCACTTGTGCGGTTTTTCCCCCAAATGTCTTTTAATATGAACTGCTAGATGTGAGCTTGTTACGAACTTCATTCCACACAATTCGCACTCAAACGGTCTTATATTATTGTGGAAACGCATGTGACTGTTCAAGTTGCCCGAATGGGTAAACCCCTTATCGCACAGTTTGCACTTGTAGGGGGTTTCCCCCGTGTGAGTCCTCATATGGTAGGTGAGACTGTTTGATTGGCTGAAAGACTTGCCACAGACGGAGCACATGTAAGGGCGTTCGCCACTGTGGGTACGCAAATGGGCGTTAAGCGTGGCATATTGGATGAAACGTTTGGAGCAAATTGTGCACTGATGGGGGCGCTCACCTAAAAAAAACTTGATACAAAAATCGACAATTTTACTAAATTTCACCAGTGTGTATTCTCTTGTGTATTTTAAGATGCTCGACTCTTGCAAACTTCTTCTCACAATTGTCACACTTGAAAGGCTTCTCCCCCGTGTGCCCCTTCATATGCTGCACCAGATTACTCCGACCGCTCAGAAAAAGCCCACAAACGTCACACTGATGCGTCTTTTTCGCTTTGGGGCTTTTTACAATTGTGCTTTGACTCGCCCCATTTTCATTCTTTGATGTTAGGTTGTTCCTGAGTTTGAGATCATTCTCAATTGCGAGTCTTTTAAACTTGTAGAATGCCACAAGTGACTTGGCACATTTGTGGCAGATTGTTGACGGTAAACCATCCTCTACTTCGGCCTTAAACCAAATATTTGTAATTTTATTTAATCAAATTTCGAGGTTAGGTACCTGTACTGAGGTGCAAAACTCCAACATGACGGAGTACACAATTGTAGTTTTATTGTGTTGGGTAAAAATCGACTCGAGGGCGTCTTGTTTCAAGCACAGACGGCAAATCGGGGGCTCCAGTGGCCCCATTTTGTTGTTTTGAATCAACAAATCAAGCCGGTGTTGGACAATGCGCGCGCACTTGTCATTCCTCAAATTGTTTTTTGGGTGTTTTTGGTAGAAAACAATGTTGTGTTGGGTGAAAATCGAATCAAAAGCGTCTTGTTTCAAGCATGGACGGCAAATGGGGGGCCTAGTGGCCCCATTTTCGGTTTCTATTTCAAATCAAGTCGGTGTTGGGCGATGCGCGCGCCGCGTTTTTCTCACCTGTCACCTGTCAATTAAATTAAATTAATTTTTGTGTGTTTTTGGTTTTTTGTGGTGGAAGAAGAATGGGGAGAAGCCAAGTTAGACACCCCCTGGAGTCTCGTGTGTCGAATTGGCGCCGTTATTCGTCCGAACGACGAGATTTTGCACTTCGTTCCAAAAAATCAAATATTACCGCCGAAAGACTGACAGTGAGTAGTTCCTTTTGAGTTTTGCCGCCTCCAAAATCAAATCTTAACGGTTTTTGTGGTAGGTGAATTAAATCGGGTTTTCTTTTCGCAGCTTTTACCTGGCTTTCTCTCGGAAGGGGTTAAATGTTCCACGTCGCGTAAGTGCTCCCAAAGTGGTTTATTTCCGGTTTAATCCCAATTCTAGCCTCGCCGGAACATGAACACCGTGCCCCTTTGAACCCCCCGAAGTTGCGCCGTTCGTGGAGACTCTCTAAGAAGAATAACCAACCGGTCACAGTCTCAGGGTATTTCAACAACTTTGTCTTGGATTCAGATCGGAGTCTTTTTCGCGAAATTAAAAGTAAATTTGCGAAGAAGTTTGAACGAGAGGTGTCCGACTCGGATGACGAATTCGGGGCTACATTATTCAGACAATTAGGGGCTGTCGAATTGCCCGATTTGAAAGAATATAAGAGGAAAATTCAGGAAGACATTGAATTGATTAATAGAGTTTTGACGGGGCAAGTCGGGAGGAATATGTCGTTGAGTAGGAAACGAGTCTATAGTGAGGAGGAGAAGGAGAATTTCCCGATGAAATTCTCCTACGTGCCTCCATCCAGTTGGGTCTTCCAGACGCCCCCAAACAGGAAACTTAATTACAGCAGAGCTAAAGTGGACGAAAATGGAATTAAACCAGCCGTTATTGAAAAAAGAAACGATGGAAAAGTTGTCTACGAAATGAATAAAAAAATTAACGTTGATTTGTCGGGGTTTAATAATAAACAAGAGATTGATATTGACAAGAGATACATGGTGGAGGTTTCCACGTCAACACCGGAAGAACAAGAGGAGGAATCTGATAAGGTTTGTATTTATTTATCTTCCTTATCCGTAAAGTGTATCAAGTTGTTTTTGTTTTGTTTTGTTTCGTATACAAGGTCCTACTCTTGGAAGTCAAAATTCTGAGCTTAAAAGTCGTGATTTTTGTTCCAGACGTCGAAGTTTTGGCCTTGGACTTGCAAATTTTCTAAGTGATGGAAAAAAAATTAGCCTTTAGAAAGTTTTATTTTTAAATTGGCAATTTTTTATGCTTATTTCTTGTAGTTTTTTGTTTTTCGCCTCATTGGTTTGTAATGTTTGTATTAGAGACTGATCTAATAAAAATTTTTGGTTTGTTTCACAGCGCACCTTCCTGCAAAGCGACCCCTTCGAGTTGGAAAACCACTTCTTGAGCTTAACTTCGCGTCCCAAAAAAGTCATTTCGACAATGTCCCGTGGCACGGCACTGAAACGCAAACATGATATCTTTGAGCCACAAGCAGGTTGTTCAACTGAAGAATATAAACCAAACTTTTGTTTCATGGAGAATTTGAATTTGAACGATCCTGAGGAATCTTTCACGTTCAAATTTACAAGTAGCGAGTGCTACAACGGCTCAACGACTGGACATTTGTTTGATTTTGATGGGAACAAGAAGGATACTTTTAATTTTCGTTTTTAAAGCACTGATTAAGTGAGAGAGTATCGAATTTTATTTTATTTTTGGTCATATTGAGTTTATTATTTTTTATTTGTGCAATTGTTAGGGATACACAGGATTAATTTTTCTTTAATTAATTTGAAGCGTTCCTATTGCAATATTTCGGGTGTGTTCTCTGATTCAAAGTCTGAATTAATTATATTAAGCTTAAATGTTGTTAATAAAATATCTGAAGTTTGATCGATTTGTTTAAGTTTATTTTCTACAAGGTGTGAAAATGGCAGCATTGCCTAATTTAGGTAATTTAGCAGGACTGACTCTCAATGACCCTACTGTGAGTATCCCATTTATCACAATCTCCCTAAAAACTTTAACTTTTCAGCTAACCAGTTATTCTACCGCCAACTACATATTCCAGAAGTTTTCCATTTCAAATGGGTATAAAATCTCAAAGAATTATACTAGCAGCATGTCGTACTCTTAATAACAACATTGTTGTTAATGCAAGAGCCATTTTACTTGAATAATAATAATTATTTACTAGAAATAATTTTTGAGGTTAGAAACAATTGACAATGACAATTGCACATAACCTAAGAAATAGTAACAATTTCGAGTAATTATTATGGTAAGTGATGAATTGTTCACAAACAAATTATTATGTTTAATTTCTAAGAATATGGTGTTACTGGATGATATTGTATCCAATTTCCGCAACGTGAGCATCTACCCGAGCCATGAAGAAATTTTGGGCAAGAGCAACAACATCCAAAAAAATATTATTCGGGGAAAGTTTCACAATGTTGAGCATTATTTGGATGTCCAATTTTGGCTTTTACGTGAGGATTTTATAGCAAATTTGCGCGAAGGTATCGAGAGTTATCGTTCAAGAGAATCAACAAAAGTGATAGATATTTACCGAAATGTGAGAATCTTTAAAGATAAGACAAGACGCAATGAAGAGTGCCTCAAAATTGAAATAGTCGTTAACGATGACGACTCTAAAAAATTCATGAACGGTTCACTTCTCCTTTTCACGAAAAATAACTTCGATCAAATGTTTCAAGCAAAAGTGGTCCAAAAATTATCAGAATCGTCCCAAATCATCATTGAGTTGATTGATGTTTATCCTAGAGACCTTAACTTGTCTCAAGGTTACACAATGGCCGAATGTAGCCAATATTTTGACCCCTATTTTAACGTTTTAAGTGCCTTGAAAAGCCTCCCTGTGACAAACTTCCCCATGGAGCGATATATCGTCCATTGTGACACGTCCGTGTACAGCCCCCGGTATCTCAACCCCAATTCACGTTTCTTCATCGCCGGACGGAGCTTCACCCCTGAAGCTCTATCAAAATGGGGCTACCCTCTCCTCGACTTGAACCCCGCTCAAATGCGAGCGTTCACAGCCGCCCTAACGCGCGAATTCGTGGTGATTCAGGGCCCTCCGGGGACCGGTAAGACCCATTTGGGGGTGAAAATCGCCGCTACGATACTACAAAACTCGCATTTGTGGTACAAAAACACCCCAATGTTGGTCATTTCGCACAAAAACGACGCCCTTGACCAATTTCTTGAAGGCCTAATTCCATTCACCACAAAACTGGTGCGAGTTGGGGGCCAATCAAAGAGTGAAAAATTGAAAAAGTTCAACTTGGCGACTGAGGGGGAGCGACGGAGAAAACGAGAGGAATTTTTGGGGGTAATGCAACAGTCGCTTGTTATTGGCATGACGACGAGTATAGCCTCCCGTTGGAAAGACTTTTTGGAGAGGTTGGAGTGCCCCATTGTTATAGTTGAGGAGGCTGCGGAGGTTCTGGAGGCGCATGTTGTGGCAGCACTGACCGATAAATGTCAACACTTGATTTTGTTAGGGGACCACCAACAACTCCAACCTCTCACTGCTGACAACAAAATCTCTAAAAACTACCACTTGAGTGTGAGTTTATTCGAACGCATGGTTTTGAACGGGATACAGTGTTACCAACTTGATATCCAACATCGGATGCGACCGGAAATCTCCGACTTGCTCAGAGTGAAAATTTATCCGTTTTTGAAAGACCACGAATCGGTTTTGCATCGTCCGGGGATTCACGGAGTCGTGAAAAACGTTTTTTTCATTGATCATAAACAAAAAGAAGAAACCTGTAATTTCACAACGAAGAAGAACAGTCACGAGGCGATTTTTTTGACACTTTTGGCGCGATATTTAATTTTGAATGGTTACAAACCAGAGGATGTTGTTATTCTAGCGACGTATTTGGCCCAAATGAAGGAAATTGAGAAGTTGGTGAAGGGTCAAGAGTGTCTTGAAGGGGTCAAAGTGTCGACTTTGGATGGGTTTCAAGGACAAGAGGCTGAAATTGTTTTGTTATCGCTGGTCCGTAGTGATAAAATTGGGTTTTTGGGGACCGAAAATCGCATTTGTGTGGCGTTGTCAAGGGCCAGGAATGGGTTTTACATCATGGGGAATATGAGTTTGTTGGCGGGGAGGTCCCAAGTGAGTTGAGAAATGGGGATTTCACATTCATTACATTATTTGTAGATTTGGAACGGCGTGAAAAAATGTCTCCTAAAACAAGGCTCAATAAATCGTAAAATCCCATTAGTGTGTCAGAAACATAAGACAGTCACACAAGTTGAAACAATTGATGACTTCCAGAGTGTCCTAAATCGTGATTGTTATCTGAAAGGTGTTGCAAGGTATGTCAGAGATATAACTCGTTTCTATATTAATGTGCATCGAAGTAGTCGTTGAAAGGGATCATGTTAAGGTGGCAACCATGCGAAAATTCAAACTGTCAATTTCAATCTTCCCTAAAAATTATTTTTTCAAATAAATGTGTACTCCAGGTAACAAAAAATAATTAAAATTAACAGCGTAGGGTAGCAAACTTAAAGATTTTTGTCAATATTGATGTTTTTTCATTATTGACATTTTTTGTGTGAGTTGGGCTTTAAATTAAAGATGCATTTAGACTTGCACAACCTACTTGATGCACATTAAAATGAAAAATTGTAAAAAATTGTATACAATAATTTGATTGTTTTACAATTTCTTCTTTAAAGACCGGTTATTGGGTCTAAGAAACAGGAAATTGAAGATTTGAGGAATCTGTGGTCTAGGCCAAGGACTGATGGGTATGTGAGACCTGTTACACAGTTTGAAAATAATTTACAAGTAAATCAACCATCTTTTTTAAGGAGTATAGGAAATATAATTCGGAGTGCTGTGCATTTCATTATTGAAACGTTTTTTTATTAAGTGTTTTATTTGATTTTATTCTTGTTTTCGTCTCACAATTGTGATATATGATTCTTCAATAAGACTTATTTTAATACTTACTGATTGTTGTTATAATATTTGATTCGGATCACAGATCTTTTTTTAATTTTGTTACCTATGACTCGTCCTAGGAGGCCATGCAAGTAGTTTATCAACTCGCCGCTGCGCGGCTTGTGTACATTATCAGTTACAAGCAAAATTTAATTGAAAAAACGTAACTGGTAATTAATGTACATTTTTGACGTCGCTGATAATAAAAGAGTTCAGGGCTAGACATAGAAAAATTTTCCTTATTGTGTAATTCGAATTGTTTACAATTAGCGGCGAATGAATTTGATTTGCAAAGAATTCCAATCATTTGTTCGTGATGCAATACCTGGATTGGTTAATAACTAATTTAACACTAAAACGCTTTCTTGCTGGCTAAGAATTTCATAATTAAACAATCGCCCAACAATTATTTTATCCAGTCTCATCATAATTCACCGAATCGCGCACTAGAAATTATGTTAATAATTTAAACTATCACCTTGATAAATGCTATGTGCTGTATAATACAAACGGAAATTTATAAAGTGACACATTCGTGGTGAATTGCGTGTTGTGTGTGTGTGATAATGGCTTTGCAGTATCACTTTAAGGCGAAGAGTATTGTGGATGAGGGGAGGACCACTCAAACGGCGATTGATGATGTCAAAGAGTGGTTGAAGAATACGAAATTGCCACAATTGCCGGATGAATTAATAGTTTTGTTTCTTTTATCGTGTCAGAATGATGTACACTGTGTCAGGAATACGATTCAGGCGTATTTTAAAATCAAAAATGAAGCGCCCGAAATTTTCAATTCGAGGGATATTGATAGTGAGGAGCTGAAGAAGGCGAGGAAAGTTGTGTAAGTGCATTTTTTTAAATTATTATTTCAAACTCATTAAAAAATATAGGGAATTTGGTGACAATTGGTGAATTATAAATATTCGTTTTGGGTCCTTAACCCTTCTACCAACCTTACAAAAAAGCGCAATTGCATCGTAAAGCGAAGTATAGAAAAATATTTGTATTGATGAAAATAAAAACTATGGAAAGTAGATAGTTAAAGAGTTTGTCTAGTTAATTAAGCCACATTAAAATTTTTTAATGAGATAATTGTTAAATGTAAATGAATAAATAGTTTGAAATTGCAATTGATTGTGTAGCAAGGTCGACTTACATTTTTACTTCTGGGAATTGTTGCCACACTAGAGTAAAAGGGAAAGAAATTTAAATTCATTCACTTTTTAATATTACGCAATTTTAATTGACTAATTAATGGTTTTGGGTGAAATTATTTGATTTACCATATGGCACTTGTTATACATAATTGGTGAAAGTGACCTCATTTATTATTTCATTTCAATTTTCTCTCGATTTTTAGTTTTAATTTTTTATTGTGTTTAAAATATGACGGATAGATAGCACTAATTACAGAAAACTGTAAAGTTTAAAAATTCGATTTTTTTTTATTTTGAGATTATTTCATTCGCTTATGGGTGAAAATAAAACATAAAAGCCTTGCAATCAAACTTTTATTTATTCTTATTTCTTACACATATCAAAACTGCGACAATTTACAACAAATTTTCTGTTTATCACTAATTAATTTTCCAGGAGTTGTGTCAGCATTCCTGCCCGCATGTCCAACAACACTGTCATCCACTTTTTCAAACTCAACGACACAAATTACCAAAATTTTGATTGGGTTCATGCAATGAAGCTCAGTTATATGTTACTGGATGTGACTCAAAGACGAAATCCGCCAAATGAATTAGTCGTGGTGATCGACATGAAAGGTGTAAGTAAAAAACCGGAAATTTAATTTTTTAGGGACATTTGCATTTTCAGGTTGGCTTCATGCACATAACACGTTTGAAAATAGGGGCGGCAAAAAAATTCTTAGAGTTTCTCCAAGAGGCAATGCCGCTGAAAATTAAGATGATTCATATTCTAAATTCTAATTACGTTTTTGATAAGTTGATTTCAGTTGTTAAATTTTTCATCAAGAGCGATTTAATGTCGATTGTATGTTCTCACAGGGTGAATAAAAAACTATTTCTTATTGGATATTTTAGATAAAAACACACCCACCAGAGACAGATATGAGCAAATTTTACGAGGATTGCATACCGAGTGCTTGTTTGCCAAAGGAGTATGGGGGCGAGTTGTCCTCAATTGAAGAAATGAATGAGAAAATGATTCAGGAATTTAGAGAGTTGAAGCCGTTTTTTGACGCCGAAGAGAAACTTAGAAGTTATTGGAAATAATATTATTCTAATTTCGAAGTGTTCAAGGGTTTTCTAAATAAATTGTGTTATATTATTACTAATTTTAGTTGTTAATTTAGTTAATTTTAATTGTCACCTATTGCACGATTTTGTAAGCCTTCACTTGCTGTTCCTCATCCCTGTAAAATTTATTCATCCCTTGAAGCGCATTATAAGTTTGCACACTTAAGGTGGCTTGATCGGGTAAACTACCCTCGTAATCAGCAGGGATGCAATCCCTCGGTAAATGAGTTTCAAAAAAACTCTCCATTTTCATGTTACTTGGGTGGAATTTAATCTACAAGATAAGTTTTAGTCTTAGTTCAAGTTGCGATTTTCATTACCATATTGTAAAGCTCCTTGCTCATCAATGGCTTCAAAATGACCATAATTTTGTCGATAAAATAGACAGTGTTGAAAATATGGATTTGTCTTATTTTACACGAATACCCCTCTTGAACAAATTTGAAGAATTTCCTCAAAGGACCAATCCGTAGTTTGGTCAAATGCCACAAACCCAGCCCTTTGAGGTCAATCAGGATCACAACCCCTTCAGGGGGGTCCTGATAACAAGCAAACTCCCCAATCATAAAAACCAATTTAACGATATATTCTAAATTAAACTTGGAGTAGGAAAAGTCCTGCAACCTCCAAAAAACAATTGCTTCGTTATTCGCTGTCCTTGTGGGAAAAATCGACATTTGACTGCAATTTTTCGAACTCAATTATTTTCCTACAAACAAAAATTCCTCACCAAACTTTCATCGCTTTTTGTACATCTTCGGCCCAAAAATCCCGATTGAAAAACAACTCAGGTGCCGAAACCTTGCACTTGAAGTGTGCATGAATGGTCTTTTGAGTCGCCTCCAACTCATTGTAGCAGGACAGCAGGAAGAGCACCAGTTGTTCGTCGGCTAAAACCGGAAGCTTCTCAGATTGGCACCACTGTTTTAACGCATTGAACACGTCCTGTGGGACTCTTCCCTGGTCGATGATTTCCCGAGCGGTGAATGCGAACGTTGGAGGCATCTCTCAACAATGGATTTTCCAGAAAAGTGCGTGCTTTTCCATTAAAACTGTGTAGCTTTTCTTTGATAATCATGGGTTGTAATAGTTGTAACATTTTTGATTACAAACACGTGTTGCAAGTGATAGGCGACTTCAATGCCACGCAAAGTGGGTAAATGTTGTTTAAAATGTTTACCCTTATCATTATAGGTTTTTGCGGGGAAGTACATACCTGTCGTTCACACAGTGTTTTTATCCATTTTTTTTATAAAATAAAATTCATTGACGCATGAGTGTATCAATTGTGATTAAACAATAGTGATAAATCAGTTATTTAATTAAATAACTATAATTATTTTAAAATAGAATGAAATAGTCAGGCAACTAACAATACACCGGTGTTCTCCATGTTGCCTGACAGTGTCCAGTGGCGTGTTTACCTTTCCCTAACCTAATTTTTTCGAAATGGGGATAATCTCGAGTAACGCCTATTTGGCTGTCTTTAGTGCAGGTACCCTAATTGGGGCAACTTCGACGTACATTCTCTTAAAATATTTACGCAAACTGCCGGTTAATAACAACATATGGAAGCCCGGAATGGAGGAACGTTTTGAGGTTAGAATTCTCAAAAAAAATTTTTTTTTAATTAAAACAGTTTGAGGACCCAAATGACGAATACCGGTTGATAATGGGCGTCCGAAATGACCTAAAAATGCAAAAAGGTAAAGTTGCGGCCCAATGTGGTCATGCTGCAGTGGCGGCGTATGCGAAAGCCTTGAATCACACTCCTAAAACGCTCAAAAGGTGGCTTAAATACGGTACGTTTTTGGGTTTTACTCTAGTTTGTTGTATAAAAGTGCGAATTTTTAGGTGGGACGAAAATTGCAGTTCGGGTTGACTCTGAACAGGAATTGTTGGATTTAGAAAAAAAAGCCAAAGAATTGAAAGTTTTGGCGAGTGTGATACGGGATGCGGGACAGACGCAAGTGGCCCCAGGGTCACGGACTGTCATTGCGATAGGACCGGCCCCTAAAAGCGTCTTAGATAAAATAACTGGACATTTGAAACTATATTAATTCCTGCTAACACAATTTGCTAAAGTCGAGGTCAATTCATAGTGGCCACTTCCCTGCATAAATTTGTAAAAATTGAGTTGTGTGAATCCGACTTTAAACAGCCATTTGTTTTTTAGGGACATATCTACAAAATTGGCAATTCTGAAAAAGTCGAGTTAGAATACTTCACATTATTGGCAATACACATGACGTCATAACTTGTGTTAACCTGGGTAAGTCTGCGTTACCTTCTTATGTATGAACCGCTAGAGTTTACCAAAATCTTTTGCGCCTGTCACAGTTGTTGACATTTAGTTTCTTTTGCTGCCAACAGTGCCAACATAGACACAACTCACACACTAGATGTGACCAACTTTGCAATAAATTAAATGGCCACCATGAATTGACCGCGACTTTACCTAAATTATTTAAATTATTAAAAACATGCAATATAAGGGTGTGGAGTAGCCCCTATTTGACTTATACTTTTTTATTCACAATAACTATAGCAACAGACCGATTCCTAACCTTATGGAGGCCGGGAAATGTCATTTCCCATTTCGATTGTAATATACTATTCATAACTACAAGGTTTTTGCTTTGCAAAAATAAAGGAAATAACAATATCACATCGAGAACTTTATTTTCATTGAATGAGCCAACTTTTTACTTGGGGAACATACACAATATGTCAAAATATTTAGTATCAGGGTTGTAGCATCCTTCTTTTTCTAAGCATTTCCAGTTTTCATAGTGCCATTTCTCACCCATACACTGAAAAAGTACTTTGACAACAACAAAAAAATATATAAGGACCATTACCTTCAATGGAAAGTCACTTGAAGCGCTTTTAAGCTTAAAAAAGTAATATTAATGAAAAATAATTTTCGAAAAAAATATTTACCGCTACAGTGATGCTAATTAGGGCAAAGACCACGATGAGGAAACTAAATTTGGACATTTTTATTCCAAATTCCGGTTTTACAATAAGAGAAAAACTTGTTTTTCAGGTTTTTATATTTTTTTATGAATTGAAAATCTAAATTAAACGGCAATTTTATGGCTAATCGCAGGCAATAAATAACAGAACAATCGCAAGTACGAGTTTATTAAACAATAAAGAGGTTTTAATTACATGTAAAATGTATATTTTATGGCAAAAAGTCATTATTTAGTTTTAATTATTTCATAGGCCCAAACTGTGTCAACGCCGTGTCCAAAAGTCTTAAAAGGTTTCCTATTGGGCAAAGGAAACCTACAAGCAACCACAATACACCCATTTTTGCACTCTGTATTAAACTTATTTTCTAACGCAGCCATCTACAATTTTATACGTCATTGGGATTCACCCCAAAAATATTCAATACCATTTGTTCAACCCCAAAAATCACAATATTGTCATAATCCCCAACATGAAAACTCCACAAATCTTTCCGATAAAACGTTGTTTTTTTACTTAAACTTTTTCTCAAGGAATTTAATCTTGAATACAAAACCAACCAAAAGTTCAGTTCAACACCATGGGCCACAAAACCACATTTGGCGGCTTCTACAAACTCGAATTAAATCGGATTGGGAGCAAGTAAATCAACCTAGGACAATTCTCCCGTCCCCTGAACCCACATCTAGCAAAGTCCCTTGTCGCCCCCTCAATGCCGTAAAAACATTCGTGATTTGGTTTCTCGTGGCGGGAATATAAGGCAAGCAAAATTTACGAAATGCGGGACTCACGAAAGACGCACAGACGACACTGAGCCCCAATGCAGCCCCTCCTAAAAAAAAAATATTTAAGGGTTGAGACTATGTCATTGACTTGCCAGTGAGCCCCAGGAGCACTTTTCCGGTGAGACTAGTCCGTGAGGGTTGATCAACACTCGAAAACTCAATAGGGAGACTATTCATACTTGTAAAGTGAGGTTATGTTTCCTAGCATAAAGTACAAAAATACAAACAGGAGGGTTATTCTAGTCTCAACTTGTTTACAACCTCGTCAGTTTACAATTAATTTTGATAAACTAGATCCCACTGAAGTAGGATGTAAAATGTTATATTTGGACCAGGACATTTGGCGTCTTAAAAATCAAGGTTGAAAGTCAAAAGTCAACAACCGAAAAAGCCTAAAACCCTTCAAAAAGCATTATTTTTTATTCATTTCAAAAGTACCCAAATATCTAAAAAATTTGACGTTTGAGGTTATATTGTTTGTTTGTCGAGCCTTGGGACAAAATTGGTGCCCCCAAAATATTCACAGTCGATGAATAAGACAATAAGCTTAAATCGTTTTATTTTAATTTAAAAAAACCTTAAATTGTTTTTTTTTTGGTCAGGTCAAAAAGTGGGGTTAGGTGTGTCACTACTGAAGTAATAAAAATAGATAGGGGACAAGGGTTATTTCGAGTTCCATATTCTCGAACTCGCTTAAGATTTTTTTCATTTCAGTCCCAACTTGTTCACAACCTTCTTGGCAATTTACAATTTCGACCAATTTAGCCCTAAACCCAATAAAGCCCCTTTTGAAGATAATAAATTTTGAATTTTGACGTTTAAGGTTATATTAGTTGTTTGTTGAGCCCTAGAATTATCTTTGGGGTAAAATTGGCGCCCCTAAAATGTTTACAGTCAAGGAATAGCTATTTAAATAAAAAAAAACAAGTTTAAATCGTTTTATTTTGTTTAAAAACTGAAGTTAAATCTGTTACCATTGAGGCAACAAAAATAGATATCAGACTAGGGCTATTTCGAGTTCGGTTTTCTCCAACTCGTTCAGGATTTTCTCGATTCCGGAAAGTGCAATTTGGGTGAGTTCGAGCCACCGGTCGAAATTCTCATCGCCCTTTTGCCGTCCTTCCCAATAGGTGTCTTTCGCTCTCTTGTAGTGTTTCCATGCAGAGTCATACTTGCCTCTGGCACTCTTACAATACGATTGCCCCGTTTTGAGACTCTTATCGACAAGCCGCGACCCCTCATTCTCCAACTGGAGCGCTGTATTGAAAAACCTATCACCGAGAGTCTTACATTCAATTATCTCAATTAGATTCGAGTTTAAAGGTTTCAAAATTTCGCTTTCTTGGAGCAAATATTTGGCTTTGGCGAACTTGTAAACAGCCTCGGGGGTGTTATCCAAACGCCAAGCCTCTTGTAGTGTCTTCTCGCCATCGAGTCGGAGTGCTTCAGCCTTGTTTGACTTGATTGAATTGAGGAGAGTTACATCAAGGGCGAGTCTTAGTGCCTCATCGAATTTTAAAACAGCTGTCTCGTTGTCGTTCTGGTGTTTTAATAGTAAACCTTCCTGGTTGAGTTTTTTAGCATCTTGATTGAGTTTCGCATCTTTGGCAATCCGGAAATTGTCTTCGATTAGAATGGCCGTTTCTGGGTTTTTGACCAGTTTGAGTGCTTCACCGAATTTGTGTAAAGCCTCGTTAAAATGTGACGTTTTCAAAAGTTGCAAACCTTCGTTATTTAGGGTTTTGGCGCGCTTATCGTCGTCGTTGTTTGCTTTGACTGTTTGCAACTTTTCGGTACTTTTGCGTAATGTCAGGATTGTGGTCTCCTGATTGGCTTTTTGGGACGCTTCAAGGAACTTGATTGATGCCTCTGTGTACTTCCCCCGTGTCATTAGTTTGCAACCGTCAGAAATGAGTTTTTCGGCTTTTTGATCTTCGATTTGTTCCTCTGTATTTCGGATTATTAGTTCGACGACTCGGGGACCGGTTTGTTTATAAGTGATATCATGTGATTTTGATAAGTATTTGAAATTGGGGTCCGAGTTATCGAAAATGTGTTTGTAATTCATCCTGTAGATGTCTTCAGATCCATTTTGGTACTGTATACGTGTGGTGAAGGGGCATTTGGACGAAATTGTTGACAGTTCAATTGTGCGTTCGAGACAACCTTTGACCGGTATAGACTTTCCATTAAAAACTTTGTCAGGTCTTAAAGTTGCCCCAAAATCGAAACTGTCAAAATCGTAAACACAAACCGAACTAATGTCACTATTACTCAAATTACGAATTCGTAAAATAATACTAACTGTGGAACCCATGTTGATGTGACACTGACAATTTTGAATGAGTCATGATAGCTTATCTTAACACAAACAAACTCTATTTTGAAATTTAATTATAACTTAAACTTGTAATTGCGCACGGGGTTGTCACACTTGAGGGGGCTTTTTGTGTTTTTATCCAGCTTCCATTTTAGTAGAACTCAAAAAATCCGTGTTCTTGATAACAATAAACTGAATTATCCGCAACCTCCACACAACGTCAACTTTCCCAATAAAAGTCGACGTTTTATACACTTTTTTGAGTTTATAGAAACTTCAGAAATGTTAAAAACGTTATTTAGTCTAAATTTAAAGTTGAAAAAACTTTGGATTTTTGTCGAGATTTTGGTCGATTTTTGGCACCCGGAGCCAATAACTCCGGACTTATTGGCCTCTTATTTTTGGCACTATTGAAAAGAAAATTTAATTTTCTTTTAAATACAAAAAGGATCAGTGTTCTACGATAAATAGTTATCGAGAAAATTGCTAATAAAGTCAAAAATTTACGAAATATAATATTGACTATAACTTGTAAATTATTATGATTTTTACGGTTTTCTCCACGCACATCGATTCTCCGGCTCATTTTTCATATGTCTACGTCAAAATATTTTTTCTTTGAGGCACAGTTTTGCGGCAATTTGCAGCAAAAACTTGTCATAAAAAATGGTGTTTTTGAACATTTGATTTGATTTAAACCTATTTTATCTTAAAGATTTTGACGCGCTGATTACGAATCTGTCGAACTAATGGCGCAAACCCGGAGTCGCTCCGGGTTACGATTCTGGCTACAGAGCCATTTTTAGGTTATTTTTCTAAAAAACAGTAATATCTCAAAAACTATTAGTCCTAGGTTAGAACGGTTTATACAGGCGTATTCTCCGGTTAATTTTACAACTAGTAGATGCTAGTTTTACATAAGATTTAAAAAAATATTTTTTGGCACAATAGGATATAGTGTATTGTTGGTTGCCTATATATTAAGCATTTTCTTTGACTTTATAATAAAATTGATAGCTTTGATCTAATATTTTATTTTTATAACATTAAACGTGCGTCTACAATTTTGTCTGTCTTTTATTAATTATTTATTTAATATTCTTGTAGGTAATCCGGCCGATAAGTCAGGTATCACCATTGTTTTTTCAAATTCGAACAAAGATAATCTAAATTTGATCTCGATAAAATATCAAAAATTGTGCTAAAAACAAAACTGTGAGTCTCTTTTTAGTAAGTAGGGTGTTATACAACACTTCTACGATTGCTTTTTCATTACGTTTATGAGCATCAGAGAATGTAAATTAAAAAAAGGAAAGACAGTTCATTTCAAGTTTCAAAAATTAAACCATACTTAACTAAAAAACGAATCGACAAAAAAATTTTTGCTTTGACATTTAGATAGGCTTATTTTTTCCCTTTCCGAAAATATTTTATAAATAGGGGTTGCCATTTAAAATTTTAAAGTAGGGGTGGCTAGCGACTAAAAGGGATGAATCCTAAAATGTAACTAATGTTGGTTTTGAACTTCCCACTCGCGATCCTAACAGCAATATATTTACTCAATGTGAAAAGTTATTGAGACTGGCTCCTTTTAAAATGAAAACCCTGTATAATAGATGCTAGTTTACATAAAATAAAAAAAATTTTTTTGGTCACAACTGGATAGTGTATTGTTGGTTGCCTATATATCAGGCATTTTCGATCAAATTAATCTCTGACTTTAAAATTAAGTTGGCAACATTAACTTTTTTCCCTCTCCCATTTCAATAAAATTACAACAAATCTTCAGAAAAAAAGCCAAAACTTCAAAATCAAAAATATTGAATTTTTTTAGGTTATGTTAAACAATGTCAAGAAATTAAGGTTATTAACATCATTGTGACATTATAATTGTCAAAATTTAAGATGTAAACAAACCAATTTTGTTAAAAAAGCTAAAACCTCCCAACGAGAATGTTTCCGGAACTTCCTCCTCTTTATTGGTACCTCGCATTAGCCCGAATTATTTTAGTTTTAATTCCACAATTCGGTTACATCCACCCTGATGAATTTTTTCAAACAATTGAAGTGCAAGCTGGTAAAACCCCTTACAAATTAAATTTTTATTAAAAGAATTTTTCAGGCAAAGCTTTCCACGTCGAAAACAACATTCCATGGGAATTTAATGCCACATTCCCAGTCCGAAGCGTGACAATCCCCTATTTTACCATAGGCATGGTTTACAAGTTAGCCAACATTGTAGAATATTTCCTAAAACAATACTCAACACTGTCCATAATTACGCCCTATTTAGTCGTAGTAGGTCCTCGGCTATTAATGTGCACTTTATCATTTCTAGTTGACACAATACTATACAAAATTTGCATCAACAACAATGAAAAGTACAAAAACAGACTTGTTATATTAGCAAGTTCTTACGTAATTATAGTTTACGGCACTAGAACTTTTTCAAACACTTTCGAACTTGTACTATTTGCACTTCTTCAATACTACGTGTGTGAAAGTCTAGTTTTTTCAAATACTCTAATCAAAAAACGAGAATACTTGAATTACAGATATGAGACTAGTAGGACAGTTGTCGAAAAAGCAAAGTTTCATAAACTAAAATTATTATTAACGTCGGATTCTTTGCGTAATTGTTTGCAAATTAGTGTTATTACAGTTTTAGGGTTCTTCAACCGTCCCACTTTCCTCGCATTTGCGATGTTTCCGGTGTTTTTTTGGCTCTATAGAGGCCTTGGTAACAAATTGGTAGCCCCCATGAATTACCATTTAAGGATATTAGCCCTGATTGTGTGCTCAATTCCGACGATTTTCTTCAGTGTTATAATCGACTCGTTTTACTACGGGTATATAACCTGGGGAGAAGTTGGGGTTTTACACGTGACAATCAATAATTTCGTTTTCACCCCTTTAAACTTCATTTTATACAATATAGACTCGAATAATTTAGCTAAACACGGGCTACATCCACGATTTTTACACCTACTTGTAAACATGCCTTTACTTTTCAATTTACTCGCATTATTCGCATACTTGAATTTTTGCCAAGCCGCATACAAGTAAGTAACCGAATCGGCGTAACCGATTAATTGAGATTGTGTTTGCAGTTTTGTGATTGGTCGACATCAATTGTTACCAACTGTGCGGAGTATAAAAGGGCTTATGATGTTGTCATATTTGGGCCCTTTGGCAATTCTATCGATATTCCCCCACCAGGAACCACGATTTTTGATCCCGTTAATACTCCCACTGGTTTATTTATGTAGCAATAGTGTGTTTCCCGAATGTGATAACGTTTTAATCAAAGCAACAACGATGAAAAAAGCCACGATTGGAGTGGCCAAAACAAATACTTTCATCAAGTTATGGATTATTCTCAATTTAGTTTTAGTTATTTTTTTTGGCTTTTTACACCAAGGAGGAGTTTACCAATCTGCTGATTTTTTATACAAAAATATGAAACGTGATTCAAGAACTGAGTATTATGTTGTTACGAGTCATATTTATTCGTTGCCGAAGAGTTTAGTTTTGCAAAAGTCGAGTGATTTGTTGCATTATACTAAACATACGAAATATACAGTGAGTAGGAGGTTTTTTCTCTATGAGAAAGGATCGTCCGACTTGGATTTAGTCGTTAAAGATCTGGAAATCTTACATAAAAAGCTGCAAGATTATAGAAAGAACTTCAAAAGTAAAAAATACAAATTGATTTTAATTATTCCAAGTAGTTTGGAAGACCATTTAACTTATTCAAATAGTCGACTCGAATTTAAACTCGTTAAAACTTTTTATCCACATATCAGTACTGAAGCGTTTCCGGATTTAGCACAGGACTTGCTTTATTTTTACTCGAATTTCAGAGTGCAAAATTTTTATAGTTCTCTGACACATTGTTTGAGCAAGTGTGTTTATTCTTTTGGTCTTAGTTTATACGAAATTCAATTGTGAAAAGCGTTGATTCTGATTTGATTAAAAAAATTGTCTATTAGGAGTTTTAATTATTATTTGTATGCATTTTATTATGTTCTGTCTATTAAAATATATGATCTGAATTGCAAACTTTGTGATTTTTTTCTTTTGAAAATCAAATCCTCTTAAAAATTTCAACTCATAGTGTTAATATGAAGTACTCTGTCGCTTATTTTGATTGAATAAATGAGATTTAAACGTTAGTTGTATATCTACTATTTTACTAATTTGAAAAATGTAATGAATGTAATTTTTGGATATTTCGAACAATCGGTCTTTCTCTCTAAAATCTTTTCAACAGTCAAGGTAACTAGAATTAAAAATTTATAGACAAGCACTGTATGAGAATTTATTAGAATTAACAATTTTAATTAGAAGATATTATTTTAAATTGACAGGTAAAATTTTGACAGCATTACCAACATGACAATTTTGATCAATCAATAAGTCGAAACAAAATTTTTAATTGAAATCATTACGCCTTTTAGTTTCTTTACCTAAATAAACAAGATTTTGTTTTGATAAATCAAATCTACTAATCTAAAAAATGTAATTAATAATATTTTTGGATCTTTCTAACATTCGGTCTTTTGCACTGAAACTTTTTTGATCTTTTGAACAGTCAAGGTCACTTAAACAAAAATTTACCTATTATATGAGAATTCATTGGAGACATTGTTTACTACTCAACAATTCATTGTATATTAGTTTTTTGGACAATTAACGTAAAATCCACTTCTAACCCCACTTTTTCACGTTTATTGCCAATGTATTGTTTTTTCTTACCTAAAGTAAAACAAATGATCCATGAGGAGAAATTCGTAGTATTTACACTTTCACAAATAATTTAAAATTAATGAAAACTTACAATTTGAAAGAGTTAATAATATATTATTTTAAACACAACACTGAAACAGCATTGCCAATATGACAATTTTGGTCACCAACCAAATAGTATAAATTTCAATCAAAATCGTGTGACTTGCCGTAAGTTTGTTTTTTTCCTTAAGGACCTTGGATTTTATGCAAAAACTAATTAAGAATTTAGGGAAAAGTTTGAATTTGAGTTTCTTGAATCAGTGCTCTTGGTGTCATAAAATTTGTCATGTTGGCTGCGCATCTTTTTGACAGAAGAAGTTAGGTTAGATACGTGGCCGAAGAATTTAAAGTAAATCTCAAGAAATGTGTTCAAAACTGCTAATCTCCATTCTCCTCTTGTACACAAGTTCAACATCGGCTTATTTCATCACCGTGGACGCCCACGCCGAGGAATGTTTCTTCGACAAAGTTGAAGCTGGCACAAAAATGGGTACGTCGTTAGAAACTCCTCTAGGCCCAACTGACCCCATTTCCAGGCTTGACTTTCGAGATAGCCGAAGGGGGCTTCCTCGACATCGACGTCCGGATCGTGGGCCCCGACGAGAAAGTCATCTACCAGGGCGAGCGCGAAACTTCGGGGAAATACACATTTTCGGCGCACACCGCCGGCACTTACACTTACTGTTTTTCGAATAAAATGTCGACAATGACGCCCAAAGTGGTCATGTTTAATATGGCCATCGGGGAAGGCCCCAAAGCCGAGCACCAAGAGGGCGAGTCGACGAACAAGCTGGAGGATATGATACGGGAATTGAGCGGTGAGTGGGCCCCTTTGCGAGCAGTAATAACCCTAAATTGCAGCTTCGTTGACGGGAGTCAAACAAGAACAGGAGTATATGCAAGTCAGGGATCGCATTCACAGGAGTATTAACGAAAATACGAATTCAAGAGTGGTCATGTGGTCGTTTTTTGAAGCCCTCATTCTGATCGCAATGACGCTTGGACAGGTTTACTACCTAAAGAGGTTCTTTGAGGTGCGGAGAGTCGTCTAAGACACTTTTTGTTGTGAATTTTTGTAAATTAATATTTAATAAGGATTTTTAATAAGAAAATGCCACAAAATCCAAGCCTGACTTTATTGAAACGCCAAATAGAAACAAAATTTTATTAAAATTCATAAAAACTTACAAAGCATAGACTTTGGCACAAAAACAACAAAATTCAAGAGGTAGGTTTGTATTTACAAGTCGATAGAAAAGTTGAAACTTTCTTTCCTCTAGAGTGGTATAAATTTAGTCATCTATTTCTAAGTCTAATTCTATATCCGACAATTCCATTAATTGTAGTGAATTAATAAGCATATACCTTGAGAAAAGCATGTAGAGACGTCTAAACCAAACTAATTGCGACTGATGCTGTTTCATGGCTTTATGGATAAGCGCCCGATCTGTAGAAGTCACTAAATATCTGCAAAAAAATTGACAATTGTACCAACTTGAAAAAACACCACCAACCTTATCCTGGACAAAAGAAATGACACGGGAATATCCAACAAGAGCCAATATTTCCTCAACAAATTGACAGTTTCTAGGACATAAACCGAACATTCCTTGGGCAATTTTTTCTCGATGCTGAGATGAGCGATCGCGTAGTAAATGCTGCAGTGATTGAGATGATAACTGACTCCGTGTTTATCAAACGTGACAAGTGTGTCAATATTGTGGCTCTCAACGTGGTTTAGTATCAACTTTGCGACCAATTCGATCGGCCATTTGGCCCCCATTCGGTCGGGCAAGTTCGTGTGGTTGCACACAGTGATGCAACTGTCATCAATCCCCAACATGCGACACGACTTGTACAATTCCTGTTTGCGGACTTTTTGCCCTGGAAATGAGCAATTATGACAGAAAAACCAACCACAAGGCCCAAACCTGTCGATAGACACATTAGGAAAACTTTACATTGGTTCTGTTTGGTGAAGTTTAAGACTGTGGGGCCGAAAAACATGCATTCGTCGTCAGGGTGTGCGATCACGAGGAGGACTCGGTGGGGGTTTTTTACGTCTTTTTTGAAGTCGATCAGCTTCCAGCGGCATATGGAGAGGTACAGGAATACGCATACTATGATGTACACGGATACGAAAACGATTAAATGCTCCACGGTTTCTTTCGTGTATTCCTGGACTCGAACGCTTAAATTCTTCCAAGAGGTTGAGACGAGGGACACCAGCGATTCGAAACCTAGACTCATGCCAAGGCGTCGCTTGGCTCATCTCAGTCATGAATTCACGCTAGAAATAGATTTACCGAGCATTGGCGGTATTTATAGAAACTGGCACGGACCATAATTTTGAGGTTAGATTGACGATTGACGTCCCCATTTCTGGGGATTTTTCATTTTCCCCCATTTTTCTCAAATTTTTTAATTTAAATTAATTAATTATCAATTCATTTCAGACAAGAATTCACACTAGAAATTGATGTGACGAGCATTTTTTTACTTACTTACGGAGAAATTGGTATAAATCGTCATCATTTCTGGGGATTTTCCATTTTCCATCAATTTTGTCAATTTTTTTTTTATTTAAATTAATTAATAGTTATAAATGAATGGGTCACAAGTAGGGTACAGTTATTAAAAGTTTTATTAAGACAACACTGCCAAAATTTTAAAAGTTTCGGTGTTTTAATTTTGACACTAGTGACATTTGTGCAACATAACCTCAAAAAGTGTGGGGACGCCGCAATGGCAATTCGCACTTTCGGTGAAAAACCGATAACTTTTCAATTGGAAGAAAATGGGGAGTATTATTGCGTTGGTTCCGAAGTGGGAAACTACCTGCGCCTGTTCAGGGGTTCCCTCTACAAGAAGTACCCTGGAATGTACCGAAGATCAATCACAAACGAGGAACGCAAACGTCTCATCGAATTAGGTTTAAGTCAGCACGTTTTAGCCAGTAGTGTGTCATTGCTTCGTGCATCGGAAGTGGAAGATATCATCGAGGGAAATGACGAAAAGTTTGCTTTGTGTTTTTCAGTGATTTGTCTTTATTTTGGGGCTATTTTCAGGTATAAGGCTGTCTCGGTACACACATCCGATCCACCGATGCCACGAGAAAGCAAATCAAAGAAATCGATGCAATGGGTACCGTCACTTCCCAATTCCAGTCATTTAGACGCTGTGCCCCAAGCAACCCCCATTAATAGGAATAGAGTAGCGGCGAAGAAAGTCAGGACGTTTCCATTGTGTTTCGACGATACTGATCCAGATTTGAACATGCAAAATGCCGCACAAGGGGAGCTGCTAGTCCCCATAAGGCTGGACATGGAGATTGAGGGGCAGAAGCTGAGGGACACCTTCACATGGAACAAAAACGGTAATTTTTTGTAGTGACCCCTGACTGAAATTAAGTTGGCCATATTGAAACCAATCTTCCCAACTTAGTAAAATATTTTTTAGAGAGCCTCATCACCCCTGAGCAGTTCGCGGAGGTCCTCTGCGACGACCTCGACCTCAACCCGCTGACCTTCGTCCCGGCAATCGCCCAAGCCATCCGCCAACAACTGGACGCATTCCCGGCCGAACCTTCAGGAATCATCGAGGAGGGTTCCGATCAACGTGTCATTATCAAACTCAACATCCACGTGGGTAACACTTCTCTAGTTGATCAAGTTGAATGGGACATGTCCGAGAAACAAAACAATCCGGAAGAATTTGCTTTGACTCTTTGTTCTGAGCTGGGTTTGGGTGGTGAATTCGTCACAGCGATTGCGTATTCTATCAGAGGTCAATTGTCGTGGCATCAGAGGACTTACGCCTACAGCGAGGCCCCCTTGCCTACAGTGGAGGTGCCTTTCAGGACACCGAGCGAAAGCGACCAATGGGCCCCGTTCTTGGAAACCCTCACCGATGCAGAAATGGAGAAGAAGATCAGGGATCAAGACAGGAACACAAGGAGGATTCGGAGATTGGCGAACACGACTCCTGGATGGTAACAAGTATGGAATAAGTTTTAAAACATGTCCCTTATAATAAAATTTCATACAAATGGCATTTTATGACAAAACTTAACAACACGAAACATTGAACAAGCATCAAATAAATTAAACAAAACATAATTTACGTCACCACCCCTCCCACACATTTAAACCATCATAAAATCTATATCTTGTCATAAAATCAAGGCCACACTTTATGGAAAATATCCATGATGCTGTCATAAATCATAAACGTGATAGCAACATCAAGACAGACTCGGCTCAGCCTCGGCACTGTCCCTTTATAAAACGCAAATGGCCCTTCATTTTTCCAAATCTTCAAGAAACAATCCATTGTGTTTTTATATAAGTGTGCCTCCAAGCCTTGCATTCTCGTCTTGACGACATCAATCGGTGTATTCCCGAACACCGAACACGCCCCGGCTAGGGCCCCGAAAGCCCCCACTGCAGCCTTGGGGACTTTCTTGTCGGGGTCACCGCCCCGATACAGATCCTTGCACGTTTCCATAACGAAAAATCGGATTGCTTGATTGGAACCCTGCTTGAGAATGGTAGGAACAAGGCCTTTGTAGATGCCACCGATGCCTTGTTCACGAATTATCATACTGACACCGTGGAAAAAACCCCGAAAACGGGGCTTACCACTGCGTTGGTCATTGATGAATTTCACTTTTATCGTTTCCATTGGCGTCACGGCCAAAATTGCCTCGCAAACGCCGGCGCCGAGGCCACAGAGGAGGCGACCCGATGGGGTGAGGGCCCCTTTCTCGTCCATTGCGAGCTTTTTCAAATATTCAAAAGTCCCGAATCTGTCAAATTTAATAGAATGAATTAGTGACGTCACTAGACAAAGAGAGCTAATATGGCTATTACTTAAGTCAGAAAAGGCTAAATACATCGTTGCCACGGCAACCGGGATAAACAACCGATTTATAAATATCAAAATTTCAAAATCTCTTATTATTGTCTTGCATCATAGTTGAATGATAATAATTTAGAAATAGTAAACAAATTTTATTTTTAACTACGAGAAAAAATTGTATTTTTACCTGACTGCACTTTTGGGTATAGACCCATAGATGAGGACACT
Source organism: Tribolium madens (assembly GCF_015345945.1). NCBI lineage: Eukaryota > Metazoa > Arthropoda > Insecta > Coleoptera > Tenebrionidae > Tribolium > Tribolium madens. The sequence continues at coordinate 3,969,303 of NW_025401041.1, forward strand.
TAGGCCCCGATAGAGCCCGAAAAACCCGTGATTTTTGACAGTCTTCTTAACACAGTCCACAATTCCGTCGTATTGTTTGCGCCCCCCTTTCTCATCGAGTTGCAATTGTGTCTTAACATACTCCGTAGGGAAGGTAATACAAATCTCGATGCCTCCAGTGAGCCCCCCTGCAATAAATTCCCAATAAATTCGTTTTTTCAACTAAAATTGCATTACCTGCGACGATGCCCTTTAGGCCGATGTTCCCCGAGGCGGGGGCTGCCGCTGCCGTGTCCCGCATCCACGGTCTTGGAAAGGGGTTTCGAAAATCTCGTCGATTGGGTTGCATCTTGTTGGGGCTTCTTTGAGTAAATAAAGTGACACAGAAGTCGGCGTGACCTTAAAACGGGCACAGTTGTTATTACATCAATTGACCTCATGGCGTTATCAATTATTATCAATCGGATGAGTTGTGCATCAATTGTTCGATTTGAGTTTCGCGCCAGTGACGTGGACCACGTGAGAATTGATACCAACCTGGCGGTGTGGAAAAATGAAAGCTGCCCTACGCCTTTTTCATGTTTTTTAAGGTTTCGCAATAATGGAACGATTTTTTCAGTTTTTATGAATAAATTTAAAGCGAAATTGGAAATTCACATGATGTTTTATTCATATAATTTTTGTTAATTTTGGTACAATTAAAATTTTCATACTTTTACTGTATTACAACAAATTGAAATTACGCGAAAAATTTGATAATAAATGATAACGAAGTTGATATTATCAAACGCTTACCTTGAGATTCGTATCAGGAATGTTACTAAATCACGGAAAAACAAATATTTTTGTAAACATGACTTGACAGTTGTCAAAACTGCAGTACGATTTGACAGAGGTTTGTTGACATTTGGAAAATGTTGGAATTTAGGACAGGGCAATGTCTTTTTTAATTGCTTATTAATGAGTTAAAATTTTCCATTGCCTTCGTCACATACTGGGTGTAGTCAATTTTGTTATATTTTACCAGTGGTGGTCGAAAAAATTTGTTCCTGAATTGGTCAAAATCATGTCAAAATGTTTAAGAAGCCTTAAAAAGCCTTTTTTTTAAATTCGTCGGGAAATTCACTAAAAAGTATGACAAACGTGAGTTTGAGTTGATTTTTTTGTTACCAACTGATGCAAAATTTCCTAAATTTAAAAATTATTCCTTTAAAAACAACGTAAAAAGCGCAAAATACAAAATAGTAGGTATATTATAAACAAGTTTTATAAGGGTTGATTTCGCGCACGAATCCCAAGTTAGAAAACGAGCGAGTGCGCTAATGCCATTATAAAACGAGTACTTTATGCTATTTTTTCTAATTTGCGCCCCCTGTTTTCTTATTTTAATTAAAAAAATATATTTTTGTCGTCTAGAGAATTTTGTGTTAGTTGGTATCAGTTGGTAGCACTCGGCGCCCACCTGATTTTTTGAATCATTTCTGTCGTCTGTCATTAAAAATAAAATTTACAAATTATTTACTCGTAATTTACAAATATTAGTGTTACAACATAATAATAATAAATAAAATATGAGCCAACAGAATTTAGTTTGCACTCCGCCCAAAATTCGCGAAATTGCCGTAATTTGTTACCTGACAAGTCAGAAGCAGCATACAAAGACTAAATAACCCTAAATTCATTAAAGCACAGTGTGCTTTTATAGATAGCCATAAACTCTTACTGAGAAACGTTAATAAACGCAAATTAGAAAATAGTATATTAAAGAACAAGTTTTATAAGGGTTGATTTGGAGCACGAATCCCAAGTTAGAAAACGAGCCGTAGGCGAGTTTTCTATGGGATGAGTGCGCCAATGCCATTATAAAACGAGTATTTTATGCTATTTTTTTTCTAATTTGCGCCCCCTTTTTTCTTATTTTAATTAAAAAAATATATTTTTTTGTCGCCTAGAGAATTTTGTGTTAGTTGGTATCGGTTGGTAACACTCGGCGTCCACCTGTTTTTTTGAGTCATTTCTGCCGTCTGTCATTGAAAATAAAATTTACAAAGTATTAGTTATTAGTGTTACAACATAATAATAATAAATAAAATATGAGAAACAGAATTTAGTTTGCACTCCGCCCGAAATTCGCCAAATTACCGAAGCAACAACGCAAAATTTGTTACCTGACAAGTCAGAAGCGGCATCCAAAAACTAAATAACCCTAAATTAATACAGTGTGCTTTTATAGATAGCCATAAACGACTCCTACTGGAGACGTTAATAAACGTATTATAAACGCAAATTAGAAAAAATAGTATAAAAAAACGCGTCAGAAAAATCTATTCAAGCAACTGTTTGTTCCTCAACTCGCCGCTGCGTGTCTCTTTGAGCCTAGTGTATTTTATGTTTTTAATATTGGTAACAATTCCGCTGTGAATAAACTTACCAATTTCTTGAATTTTCGGTAGCGAACATGAGAAGCTTTCTAGCAGATAACAATAGCAATAACACTACGTGTTACCAACTGACGCAAAATTCCCTAAATTCAAAAATTTTCCTTTTTTGTGTTTAAAAAAAGAATAAAAAGCGTTTTGGTGCTATCCAATCTTTTCATTCCACTTCTCTTATCTAGAAAAACCAAGAATGAGTAAATTAGGAACATAATTAGGATTACATAATCACTTAATCAATTTAGTAAATTGTGACACGAGCAGTAAACAAATATTTTTTATGGCGTACAATTCAATTAAGATATTATTTTAAATAAAATCAATATTATTGTTTTTGCGCAAGATGTTAAATTTGATTATGTTTTTCGAATTTGTCATTGCAAAGATGAGTAAATAATAAAATAAAGAGCAAAACTGAACTTTTAACTTTGGAGATAACAATTTGCAAAAAATCACAGACATTATTTTTTTCCAAATTATTTCTGGTTAAAATTAATTCGTTATCTCAAGGACATTGTTAAAAATAGTTGAAAATTTGAAAAACTCGCGGAAATAACGTGTTCATGATAATTCCGAAAGAATAACGAAATAACAAACCTTCTCTTATCAAATCCCTGACGCTCGTTCTTATCACGATGCATATTAAAACAAGCAGAAAGTGGTCAGTGTTAGTAGCACTCAGCGGTCTGAACCTTCTTCATTATCTCCCGAATTTCGAAAGATAACTCATTTCGAAACAATCGACCAAACACCTCTTGTGTAATTATGAATGGAACTTTTACTTGCAAAATTGTCAGTGCGGTTTTTGTAAAACAGTTCGTCAAACTTTTCATGTTGTTTTATGTTGTTTTATTCTGACATCATGATGAGAGGTAAGTTTGAACAACTTGTTGAATTTTAACCAATCTTTGGGACAGATTTAATCCGAAATTACAAATTGTTACTGCAACGAAAATCCGACACCGAGTCCGAAACCGAATCGCAGCCTTTGATGAGCTCGTCTTCGAGCCATGGTTTCGGGAGCACCAACGAATATGGCCTCAAAAACGACTCAGACACTGACACTGAGGCCGACAGAGCTACCAAAAAACAGGCGGCCACGATTTCACCCATCCAGATCCAAAAACCAAACAGGTCGGTTGGAAAAATTGTCGAAAAAATGAAAAAAAACTGTTTTTTAGACAATTTTTGTACAAGTCCAGTTACCAACATCCCGATTTTGAGGTCTATTCGCACGACGGGGACGACTACAACACCGATATTTTGACCGGGGAAAAATCTCCAGTGAGTACAAAATCCCAAAAACGCCACATTGACATTTCTCAGAAAACATAATCCCAAAAATGTCAAATTGACAACTCTCAGAAGACAAAATCAGAAAAATTTCAAATTGACATCCCTCAGAAAACAAATTCCCTAAAATGTCAAACTGACATTTCTTAGAAACAAAATCCTGAAAATGTCAATTGGAGAAAATTGGCTTTGTTAAACTTTTTTGATCTTAAAACTTATATTTTATTGCTAGATTCCGCTAAAATATATTAAAAATTACATTATTTTAAATTTATCAAGTGTTTTGGCACATTTTTTAGACAGAACTGCAATTATTTCGTGAAATTTCGTCAAAAAATTCTTAATTTAAGCCAAAAATTATGTTACTTTAGCCTTTTTTACAAGTAATTTTTGAGCAAGATTTCGCAAAACATGGCCAAAAAACCCCAAGTTGAGCCAAAAATGACGTAATTTTTTAATTTTTCGAGCATTTAAACACGTTTTTGATCTGAAAAAAATAGTTTTTTTGCCAGATTTTTTTCTTTGAATTTGCCCAAAACAAATAAAAAAATTATCAAATCAATTCAAAAACGCCATTATTTTTGTCTTTTTCGAGCGTTATAAAACAATTTTCAATAATAGCAATTTCGTCAAAAAATATCAAAATGTCAAATTGACATTTCTCAGGAAACAAAATCATGAAGACATCAAATTGGCAATTCTCTAAAAACAAAATCCCAAAAATGTCAAATTGACATTTCTCAGAAAACATAATACTAAAAATATCAGAATGACAACTCTCAGAAAACAAAATCAGAAAAATGTCAAATTGAGATTTCTCAGAAACAAAATCCCAAAAATGTCAATGGAGAAAATAGCGTTATTTTTGCCTTTGTTAAACGTTCAAGCACTTTTGCGCTTAAAACTTATAGTTTATTGCTAGATTCCGCTAAAATAGATGGAAAATATGTCAAACTAGTTGAAAAATTACATTATTTTAAATTTATCAAGTGTTTTGGCACTTTTTTTAGACAGAACTGCAATTATTTCGTGAAATTTCGTCAAAAAATTGTAAATTAATGCCAAAAATTGTATTATTTTAGCCTTTTTCAAAAGTATTTTTGAGCAAGATTTACAAAACATGGCCAAAAAACCCCAAGTTGAGCTAAAAATGACGTATTTTTTTTATTTTTCGAGTGTTTAAACACGTTTTTGAGCTGAAAAAAAATATAGTTTTTTTGCCAGATTTTTGAGTTTGAATTTGCTAAAAGAAACTAAAAAATTATCAAATTAATTCAAAAACGACATTATTTTTGTCTTTTTCGAGCGTTTTAAAACAATTTTCAATAATTATCGCAATTACGTCAAAAATGTCAAATTGACAACTCTCAGAAAACAAAACCCAACAATGTCAAATCGACAACTCTCAGAAAACAAAATGCCAAAAATGTCAAACTGACATTTCTTATAAACAAAATCCTGAAAATGTCAATTGGAGAAAATAGCGTTATTTTTGGCTTTGTTAAACTTTTTTGATCTTAAAACTTATATTTTATTGCTAGATTCCGCTAAAATAGATGGAAAATATGTCAAACTAATTGAAAAATTACATTATTTTAAATTTATCAAGTGTTTTGGCACATTTTTAGACAGAACTGTAATTATTTCGTGAAATTTCGTCAAAAAATTGTTAATTGAAGCCAAAAATTGTGTTATTTTAGCCTTTTTCAAAAGTATTTTTGAGCAAGATTTCGCAAAACTTGGCCAACAAAGCCCAAGTTGAGCCAAAAAATACGTACTTTTTTTATTTTTCGAGTGTTTAAACACGTTTTTGAGCTTGAAAAAAATTGTTTTTTTGCCAGATTTTTGAGTTGGAATTTGCTAAAACAAACTAAAAAATTATCAAATTAATTCAAAAACGACATTATTTTTGTCTTTTTCGAGCGTTTTAAAACAATAATTTTCAATAATAATCGCAATTACGTCAAAAAATATCAAAATGCCAAATTGACATTTCTCAGGAAACAAAATCATGACGACGTCAAATTGACAATTCTTTGAAAACAAAATCCCAAAAATGTCAAATTGATATTTCTCAGATTTTTTAATAATTTTTCATTTTTCTGTTCAATAAAAGTCAAATATCCTTTTTTAGAGTGGCAAAAACGGCGCACCGGTCAATTATGACTACCGCGACCCGGAATTACCGGAAACCAACAGCTCCCTCGTTACCATGTGAGTTTAATCTGTTATCGCAACCAGTGGCGTACCAAAACATAACCTATGACCCCGACGCTAAGTGCAAAGTTTTCTTACAGATTCGCAATTTGGAACACCACAGTGGGGACTTCCCTCTTGTCCATGTCATGGGGCATTGAAAAAACCGGTCTTTTCCCCGCCATTTTCATAAATATTGCCATCGCCGCCATTTGTTTGTACACCACCTACACTATACTCAAAGTAAACGAAAAACATGGCGTTATTGGCCAAAATGGCGAAGTTTGCGATTTGTGTCGCGCTCTGATTGGCCGATGGGCCGAGATTTTGGCAAAGATTTTCTCATTGGTGGTTTTGATTGGTGCGAACATCGTCTACTGGATTTTAATGTCGAATTTTTTCTACCACTCCGTCCAATTTTTCTACGGTATTTTTTGACACTATCCGTTTTTTTTTTTGTATTAATTTGTGCAAAATTAGGAATTTTGTTGCATTTGGACGACACTCCCATCTCGAATACGTCAGTTTTGTGTCCCAAAAACGAAACAATCGTCCAAATCACCAACAGTACAACGAATCAATCTGCGTTTAGCCGAATTTGGGACTTGTATTCGACTGTACCTGTGATATTAGGCTTGATTATGTTCCCCATGTTGAACTGGAAGAGTCCCACTTTTTTCACAAAATTCAATAGTTTAGGTACAAAAATCGATTTTGTTTTTAGGTTGGTAACAAGTTCGGTTTTAGGCACTTTCAGCGTTTTGTACTTAATTGTTTTCGTTGCGGCTAAAGCCGGGATTTGGGGGATTAACATGCCAGACTGGGATATCGTATTTTACATGAAACCGACTTTCTGTGCCCTCAGTGGAATGTTATCTTTAAGTTATTTCATTCACAACATTATCATTTCGATTATGAGGAACAACAAACATCAAGAACATAATGTATGTTTTTTAAATCACTTTTTAGTAATTTTAATTGTATTTTATAGGGTCGTGATTTGACAATTGCGTTCGGTTTAGTGACTTTTACTTATTTATTCATTGGGGTTGTTTTCTACATTTGTTTTCCATTACCGAAATTCTGCATCGAGGATGTGAGTATCACCAACCCAAATATCTTCAGTTGTACCAACCTTAAGTTTTAGAATATCCTAAACAATTTTAACAAATACGACGTTTTGACAATATTGGCAAGGATTTTATTATTGTTTCAACTCTTTACCGTATTTCCCCTGATTTCGTACATGTTACGCAATGATGTGTTTGCCAACATTAATATGATTTTCAAGAACTACAGATTTGGGGAATTTACTTATCCCAGAGTTATGACACTGAATTTTCTTATTTTAACGATTTGTATTTCATTTGCATGTTTTCTTCCGAGAATAGGGACTTTAATTAGGTAAGAAAATCGGTTATTTTGGTGCAAAATTAATGATTTTATTTCAGATATACGGGGGCTTTGAGTGGTTTAGTATACATCTTCATGTTACCAAGTTTACTAAAAATTGCCAGTTTGAAGAAAGAAGGAAGATTAACAACACCCAAATTAATCTTCCATGCAGCTATTATGATTGTTGGCAGTTTTAATCTCCTTTTACAATTCTTTATAAGTGATAAATAATTTTTTTAAATGTATTTTATTGTTGTTATGACTGATATTCTTAATAAAATATTTTTACAAAATAAAGTTTTATTTAAAGTTCTAAATAAATACTAGGATTGGCCGCTATGTCAATGTCAATTATTCATGTCCTTGTTTGATATCAAAAGAAAAAAATGATAAAAAACCAGTGGCGTAGTTGCTGGAAATGTTCTAAATATTTTTATCTCGATTTAATGTTTGTCCTTGTTTAATCTTATCAAACATGGAAGTAGAAAATCTGATGAAATATTCAACGAAATTGAATCAGCTGGTTTGATAGTAAACAAGACTATAAACCTTCAAGTGCATCGACTTCTTAAAATAAAATGTTTAAAATAATATTGATAAACACGAAAATATTTTGTTTTGGAATTTATGATAACGGGGAAATACCCTTCAAAAGGTGTTTTTTGACTTTTGCTCATGAGATGCTTATACAGGGTGTTTCACATAATTTTACGAGGCCTGTAAGATGCAATCAATAATATATTCCGATACAAACTCGATTACAATTTTTTTTTCTAATTTGTTCACCCTTTTAAACATTACAACATTTTTAGTTAGTTAGTGATTAAAATAGATAAACTAGAATCATATTCGTGCCGTCTCTTGTTGTTATTAATGAAACAATGATTAGTTTGACAACTACTGTCATGGGTTTCCAAAAATTAAATAATTAAATGTGTATTTGTGTATTTTGCATATTTGGGTGCGTACATTAGGCGCAAGCCTCGTAAACTTGTGTGAAACACCCTGTATAAAAATTAAATCTCTTAAATCTCGAATACTTTGTTTTCCTGTAATCTAAAAACATAACATTTATATCACAGGCCAATTTGAATAATATAACAAACGAAGATAAATTAATTTCAAAAGATTTTGACAAAATAATTAAACAAAAAAACTTGATTGTGTGTATAATTGGTTGCCTAATCCAATAATTATACCATTCCATTGATGAATTTTTTTGTTTAGAAAAGTAGATCTTCAAATTAGAAACCATTTGCTGTTGCAATTGCAATTACTGGTTCAATTTTGATAAAAATTATTTTTTTTATGTTTGAGATGAGTTCGATCTTGTGCACACTTTTCCCCCAACCCCATTCGAGCGCGCACCCCGACAAGTTTGACAAGTGACATTTCTCACCCACCTGTCAAAATTTGTTTATAGCAAAGTAGAAAGAACCCAAAAAATGAGTGTAGTGCGAGAGAAACGCGAGACCATCCCCCGAGCACTCCCGCCCCCCGATTCCTCCAAAGCCATCACCCCGGAGGACGTCCTCCGCTTGACGAAAATAACAGACACGTATTTGTGCGACCCCGACGCCAACATCTACGACATAGACTTCACGAGGTTCAAAATCAGAGACTTAGAGAGCGGCGCCGTCCTCTTCGAGATCGCCAAACCCCTCCCGGAGAACGTCGACGAAAACGAGAAAAATTCGGAGGGCGACGACCCCATCGACCCCAATTCGGGGCGCTTCGTGCGCTACCAGTTCACCCCACAGTTTCTCAAATTGAAGACAGTGGGAGCCACGTAAGTCCCAACAAAAAATTGTTTGAATTTTATAGGGTTTTTTCTAGGGTTGAATTCACGGTAGGTGGCAGACCTGTCAATAGGTTTCGCATGATTGAGAGGCACTTCTTCAGGGATAAGTTACTCAAAACGTTTGATTTTGAATTCGGGTTTTGCATCCCCTACTCGAGGAACACCTGCGAACACATTTATGAATTTCCAGTGCTGCCACCCGATTTAGGTAACCAAAAGTTTAACACCGGTTTGGGTTGGCTACACAGCTTGACAGATTCAAGTATTGTCAACTCAAACTAGTTACTCTACTCGCTTCGTTTGTTACTTAAAATTGAAAAAAAAATATTTTTCAGTGAATGAAATGATCGCCTCTCCTTTTGAGACTCGTTCGGACAGTTTTTACTTCGTCGACGATTTTCTAATAATGCATAACAAAGCCGATTACGCTTACAATGGAGGAATGTCGACATAACCTCGAAAAAGTTATACAGGGTTGTTACAATAAATGTATACCGATGTAATTCACATTTTTTGTGTTTGCACTGTTCACGATAGCTTTGAACGAGATATAGCACTGTAGCTTTTTTCTACAATGATTTTTTTGTAGAAGGCAGAAAATTTAAATCAAAGTGAATATGCAATAAACTAGACGTGTTGCACAAGAATTTATGAAACATTGTGCAGAAAAAATCAGGTAATGATATTTAGGGATTTTAACCAACACTTGACACTTTAATTCGTTAGGAATGTGATAAATTTAAATGTGTTCTAAATTGTGCATTTATTTATAAAATATACCATTGACTGATTTTTTGTTTATTTATTTAAAAACTCTATAGTGTGTTGTAGGAATTCCGAGGGCTTTTCACTGTGTAACCAATGACCTGCTCCTTCAATATACTGAAATTGGGCCTTTGGAAATAATTTCAGTATTTGGTCGTGGTCACTTTTCCTGACAAAAAAATCATCAAAAAAAACTTTTTAAATTAAAATAATCATACTGTATATAGTCCGAGGCTCCACCCCCTATAAATAACACAGGCCCCTCAAATTTGTATTTATTAATAGGGGGAAAAGTTGCAATTTCTTCAAAACTGGCCATTAAAGTAGGAATATTAATTCTCCAAATGTAACTAAAAAAAAATTTTAGGACTCATTGGGGGGCTTCTGGGCCTCACCTCCCGTCCAGTTTTTGCACCAAATTCGTCAACAAAAAATTCCTTAGGCCTTTATCACTAACAAACCTGGCCAATTGCAAGTCAGTCTGAGACCTCGCCACTGACATTGACACATTTTTGGGCATGTTCAAATTTTGCATAACGTTAAAAAGACTCGGCATTGTCTTCAAATTCGGACTAGTCGTCACGGGAGAAATATCAGCTACAATCAATTTATCTACAAGTTCAGGCTACAAGTCTTTTAGCAAAGAAAAATCATGAAAAAATTACATATTTCAAGGCGAAATACATCACAGCGCGGCCCCCCATCGAGTGCCCTAAAAACGCCGCCTTATCAAACTTCAACTGCCTCAAAAGCTCCTTCAAGTCGAGCGCTAGGTGCTCGTACGTGTGTTGCTCGGTATGGGGGCTATCGCCGTGATTGCGTGCATCAACAGCGATCACTTTCCGGGCGGTTTTGTTGTGGTACACTTTACACAAACTGTTCCAGTTGGACTTGGAGCCGAAAAGGCCGTGGTTGACTATCAGGGGGGCTGGGTCGTGCTCACTGGGGGAGTTTGTACTTTCATACGAGGCATAGGCGAGCTTCACCGGCTGGATGGTCGATAATTGACGGCTCTGAACCCCCGAGAGGGGTTTCAAACCGCAAAAAGGCCGCAGAATTCGCATTTTGTGGCAGGTTTTAGGTTAGGCGAGTGACATTTTGAATTTTGATTTGTTGCCAACACAATTTTTTTGTTACTACATATGTAGTTTTGCAAAACAAAAAAAAGTTAGAGACGTCACTCTATAGCCAAATTCGGGTACTTATGATAAAAATGCGTAAATTGAGTCCCAACATATTATAAGTTAATTTAAATTTTAATTAAAAAATTTGTTTAGGGTTTTTTGCTGCGGGGTTGGTGCGCATTTGGGGGAAAAACGTTAACGTCATCTGTCACTTATTGGATTACAATTCGGTGAATTTGTGGTGTTTTTGATGTTATCGGTGGCGAACATAGCGAAATTAATGTCCTCTCGGCCTAGTTGAAGTCGTGTTGTACCTAAATTTGTAGAAATGGCCCGTGATTACGACCATTTATTTAAATTACTGATAATCGGCGATAGTGGTAAGTGTGGGCGGGGTTATGAGTGTATTTTCCTTCTAATTGCGACAATTCTCATGATTTTAGGTGTTGGTAAGAGTTCCCTTTTGTTGCGGTTTGCTGATAACACATTTTCGGGTAGTTACATAACCACAATCGGTGTTGATTTCAAGATAAAAACTGTGAGTATCGACGGCCAGAAAGTCAAGCTCCAGATTTGGGATACAGCGGGCCAGGAACGTTTCCGCACCATCACTAGCACGTACTACAGGGGGACTCATGGGGTGATTGTCGTTTACGACGTCACAAACGGGGAGTCATTTGCTAATGTCAAAAGATGGCTGCATGAAATTGAACAAAATTGTGATGTAGTTAATAGAGTACTAGTGGGTAATAAAAACGACACGCCAGACAGGAAGGTGGTGTTGACTGAAGACGCCCAACGTTTCGCCGATACGATGAACATTCAACTGTTTGAAACCTCAGCCAAAGACAATGTAAATGTAGAGGAGATGTTCATGGCAATTACGAGATTAGTGCTTAGGTCGAAACAAGAAATGAAAGAGCGGCAGAATATCACACAGAACGAGACGGTGAACCTAAGGAAAAGCAACAAACAAGGGAAGAAAAAGTGTTGTTAGTTGTTAGAAAAGGGTGTTCAGTGGATGTTTTTCGTTCCTAGATTGGTGCGTCCTAAGCCAAATAAAACACCCGATTTTCCCGGTTGAATACCCTGTATATAATGTATAATATAAACAAGAATTGTATTTATTTTATAACCCTTTTACTTTTATTCCTCTAGCATATTGGTTTTTGATCAAGACCAAAACTGTGCTCTCTTCAAGAAACATCTAGCAATTTCACAATTCTGCATTTATTTCGTATTTTTGTACAGATCGTATATTTGTATCATGTATGTAATTCAAGTAAAAATGTATCTTTGTTGTGAGTGAGTTTTTTATGCCGCACAATCGACTATTGAAAATACGAAAGAGACGCACCCGAACCTTAAAAGACTTCCATGGTTTAAAATCGCCGATCCTTCCCATCCTATCCGTGATGAGTCACCCACATTCGTGCAACAACATTCCATCATATCCATATTATCTATTGCTGTCATTTTCGTCTCAAATGAGTTTTTTCGTTGACGTACCACTTTTCGTCTCCTATCGATTATCTCGCGCACTTGGACCTCCAACGGTACGATTTTTCCCTCACATTGCTTGGGACGCTCGGTATTGGTGTCATTCGAAAACAAAACGTTGTTCACAAACGTACCGTGCGACGAGTAGTTTATCAACTCGAAGTTTTTTGTAAACTGCAAAAATCCAAAACAAACGTCAATTCACGCACTGCTGCCAACTGTTCTACTTTGGTGATTTTTATTTAAGTTGGTAATATTGTAGTGCTAATTTCTCACCTCATCATAGAAGATGATCGCATGCCTCGCTGATATGTTATTGCAATGTCCGAATCGCTCCAAATCGACGTCGTTGGCGGACCCCTTGCCCACATTGAGTACCCTATACCTCATCGCGACCGCTTCGGGATACCTCGCCGAGACCGTCGGTCTAAACCCGAGGAAACTATCGTCGTGTCGCACATCATTTGGACTAACTTCTGACGTGCGCACATTGTAGAAATGTGGGGAAACCACCGGACACATCATGGCGCGTGCGCGAAGCGCCGATTTCGGCTTATTTTTCTTCTTCGGACTGGAAAAGACACGAGATATCCGCTCGATGTCGGCGGGGGTCAACAATTCGCTCGGCATAGGCATGTGACGTAACTTGCTTTGCAAATTCGACGGTAAATACAAATTTAAGTTGGCGGAATTGTTCGGCTGGTTGAGGAGGTGTTGGATGCGTTGGTAAGCGAGGAGTTTCACTAGTCGGTCGTCTAACTGCTTCAATTCGACTTCAACTACAAAAAAGGGTTAATTAACACAACTGTCAAAATTAGGGTAGATTAAATGACAATTGTCATGTTCAAACCCACTTGATTTCGACGAAATTTCAGTTTTTTATTAGGGGAACAAGGTTGGCAATAGCTTGTACGAAAAATTTAATCAAAAGTCGTAAATAATAAGCTTAAGTAATGAAATGTCGCTTAAAAAATAATTAGACTTTGACCAAAAAAAAGGGCTAGTGACATTTGTGTGTTAAAACCCACTTGATTTGGATGAAATTTCAATTTTTGTTACTAGGGCAGAAAGGTTGGCAATAGTTTGTTTCCATGACTACCAAAAATTGTTACGAAAATTTAAAATTTAAAAGGAAAATGGAGACAAGCAGGGGGTATTGAGTGCTCACCTTCGTTCGTAATATCCGACACCACATCTGGGAGGAAAATATTGTCCTTTTGGTCGAGCGTCGCCCCATTTATCACCTCATTTTTGATACAGCCATTTCGACAGGAGAAATCCTCCTTATTATCATCCTCCCCTTCGACTTTTTGAGTATTTTCGTCTGTTTTTTTATCACACGTTTGATCCTCGGGACCGTTACACAAACTATTCGTACTTTGTACAACTTCTTCACACTTCACAACGTCCATTTCTCTGCTCAACACACTCTCTAATCTTAAGACATCTTTTAAACTCGGTAGCAAGTTCACCGGTTTGCGATAATGATATTTGACCATTGGTGGTACTTTGACGCGATTTTTCGCCGCTAATTTAATTTTTACACGAAAGGGGGGATTTTTGCTGTGAATTTTCCGGAAAAAATCCAATCGAATTGCGTCTTGATCGACTGGACCGTTGAATTTATCCCAGAGTTTGATGCGTTCAGTGGCCGAAATGGAAGTAAGCAGTTTGGAATCCTATCACAGAAAAATAATAATTTTTGCAAAAATTTATAGTAAAACTTACGAGATAATGCTCAACGTGATTGGGGCACATCCAACGGCCGCTAGGTGGCGTCGTTAATGGCGGATCTAAACAATCCATGTGAAAATATAGGGAGCAAAAGTCGCACGAAATTAAAGGAGCTATACGGCAAGATTTGCGACATTCATGGCATTTCTTCGCAGGAAGGAGAATTGTAGCGTCTTGCTTCTTCTCATGGTCTTTGGGGACTTTCAGCGTTTTGCGACCGTTGCGGGAATACGGCGCCTCAACTGAAAAAAATTCATAACAATTATTTTGCAACTTTATTATTGATTTGGGTAGAATATTAAAAAATAATTTATTGCAAAGTTGGCAGCACCTAATCCGCCATCTCTAGTGTGTTGGTTGTGTCTATGTTGGCAGTAGAAGTAACTAAATTGTGTTTTCATATTTTTTGACCCTACTTTTCCAGTATCGTCATTTTTGATAGAAGATACGTCTATAAAAAACAAGTGAATGTTTAAAAACGGATTTACTCAAACGAATTTTTACAAATTTACACTGGGAAGTGAATAAGTAAAACGTAATAGAAAGTTGGCAACAGCACATCAAAAATTTGTACGTTTCCATGGTAACAAACGTTACAAATTATACAGGCTGTGCCAGAACTCGCGCCCCAGAAAAAAATGCCATATAAGGTAAGATACCAGGAACATAGAAAAAATGTTAAAAAAAAATTATCTATAAAAATTTCGAAGTTATGAGGGTTTAAAGTTTGCACTTTGACTCTATTTATTTCTGTTGGAAAAATAATTTTTTTTCCTATAGGCTATTAAAAGAGGAAACAAGGAAGCTGTATCCTAAATTGTAACTCTGTTCAATGTTATTTGTGGCTTTTATTGGCAAAATTTTTGTCCCTTTACTAAATAATTGTAAAAAAACATATACAAGATCATGTATCATTAAATAGATATAAAATAAGTCAAATGTCAAAAAATAAATGAAAAAATTTTTGACAGAATTTTTTTAAACATTTTTTTCATGTTCCTGGTATTTTACCTTAGTTGAAAATTTTCACTGGAGCGCGAATTCTGGCGCACCCTATAGAGTGCAGACACAAAGTATAGTCTTTTTCATATTAATGTGCATCAAGTAGGTTATAGTAGTCTAAATGAATCTTCAATTTAAAGGCCGATTCACACAAAAAGTGTCATTAATGTCATTCAGAACAAATCTAATCACATGAATAATGGCAAAAAAAAAGTTTGCTACCCTATATTAATTACGATGTTAATTGTAATTAGTTTTTGCCACCTGGGGTACACATTTATTTGAGAAAATAATTTTAGGGAATTGTTGCATGGTTGCCACCTTAAAAGGATACCACCTTTCAACGACTACTTCGATGCACATTAATATGAAAACAAGTATAGTTCAAAATGTACTACAGCGTTGCCACTTTGTGCCATCTTTAAGTATTCATAATTTCAAAAATTATAAAACCATATCTGAGTTTCTATTAACGTTTTCTATCACAAAGAGATTGTTCGACCTTTTTGAATCACCGTGTATTTTATACACACAGAATCACCAATTTTACTATTTAGACTACTGCAAACTTTTATTATTTTCTCATAAAAAATTCTATACGCTTTTTTAAAGATAGAAAAGAAAAGTGTAGTTTGTTTTTTGTTTTGACAAAAGTTGGAATTTTGTTACAAATTTTCTTTAATGTTTTTCACAGCTTTTTCTACATTTTTAACAAAAGCTTTTTATTTAATTCAAAAATTACCAAAATATGAACATAGAGAAATAAATACATTTTAGATAATGATTCACTTGAATTGTGTATTTCAATTCAAGAATTATTAAATAGTAAAAATTAAATAAGAGAAATTTAAAATTGCTTAGACTTGTCATGCCAAACAGCACGTGACTATAATATATCTATCTCTGTTAAGTAACGGCAATTCGTATTTACTTTCTTTCTCTAATCCTCCTTAAGTCACTCACTTTGTCCATCCTGTTCATTATGAATTAAATCAATAAATCGACATTTACTGATCCTCTTTAGAATTTTAAACAGTGAATGACAAATAAGTACACAATGGAATCTGAATAAATAATTAAGTACATAAATCGATTAGAAAAGAATATAAAATTGTGTAAATTAAAAATGAACCTTGTCTTTACCTTTATCAGTCCCTGGAAAAATGCATGGGACACTCATACTCCTGGGGAGATCAAACTGCTTGGGGTTCATAGAACTGGCGGCTTGAATCAAGACCTCCATTGGCGTGACTTTGGCCTTTTTGGGCGCTTTTCCCGCTGGGGTGGAGGCCGAGCGTTTATTCCTCGTCTGTGGTGCATTAATCTTCTTTGCATATTTACAACTGTGACACAACCACTCCCCACTCGGTATATCCTTCTCCTCTAAGGGGGGATCACTGAAACGACAATTCGTTTACGAGAAATACAAAAAACTCCCTTAGCCCCCATACTGGCATTGCAGATGGAAACTCGAGGGACACTTGTCGCAGCAAATCAAGTCGCCCCCTTCACCGCACGCGTCGCAACTGTCGTGGTTGTGCCCCTTGCCAGGACGCTTGAAATACGGATGCTCGCTGGCGGACTTCCTCGATTTGGTGTCCTCGGATTGTGGGGGCGCGATTAGGGCTTGGATTTGCTGCAAAAGTGGGTTTGGTGCAGACAAAGGAGGGAAATCCGCCATTTTGAGCGACTTACGTCCATGAGACCCCCAGAGGTGTCCAAGTCGTACTCGATTGATGCCATTGCAGTGGTGGTTTGCGAAATCGTGCTGTGTTGGGATTTTCAGTCAGGAGTTTCGATTTCTTTTCAGGCTGGTTACATGGCTGATTTCCATACGGCGACTTGAATGACACTGAAAACTGCAGTTTGTTTATGCTGACGGCGATATGGGGGCGAAACGGTCAATTGGTTCAGATAAATTCATTAATAACACTTGAATTTTTACGATTATTTATAAAACGTTTGGCAGGTTTTTGACAGTGTTTGCCGCGAGCTGTCAAGATGATTGCAGGTGGCCACTTTACCGGCCGAGCGCCGCCAAATATAAAGTCTTTATTTACAAGTCAAATTTTATCGAAAAAATTGATAGCAGCCACAAATTTTGTTTGCTTTTTATTATTGTCCCTACAAATTTTCTTAAAAAGATTGTAGTTGTTTGCATGTTGGTAAAGTTTTGTTTAAATTAAGTTTATAAAACAGGTGTATTGTTGGTTGCCTATACCAAACTAAAACTTTCCTCAAAAGAACAAAAATGAAATAAACAGTTAAAATATTGCCACAAAATTATATTGAAGCAAAAATATTACAAATTAACATAAAGTATTGGCAAGTGTTCCCATCGGATCCCAAGCTGGCAAGACAATCGGTTTCTGTTTAAAAACTTCAAGAACATCATCAGGAACATACTTCTTATCCACTACCACTTCAAAAACATACTCCTTGAACCACTCAGTACTCATAATCAAGTATCCTTTTTCTCCACGATCCTCACCCCACGAATTCTCCACACGCAACTTCGTCACTTCATCTTTTTCCTATCAAAGAAAAAACACATCAATGTTGTCAACTTAATTTCATACAGACTTGCAAACATGACAAAATTTCCAACTCACGTTCAAGCTCACAGCGGTGAAAACCATCGCATGTGACATGGCACTGTCCCCATAAATCAACCTATCGGCTTTACTCAAAATGGTCTGGATATCTACCCCAAACACCAGCGGAAAATTATGACTGAAACAAAAATTTTACACTCAAAATCGGGATCAGAAAAAAATCCCCTACATTTTCAAATCTAAAATCCCCTGTTTTCCGGCGAAACGTTTCATCACCTCGCAACCAAACCACACAGCTTCGCCATCTTTGATCGACTTGGCCGTGGCTTCGAGTAGAAGTTCAACGGGTTGATTGTTGTATATACAGGGACGTCCACCCACAACGTTGCCTAAACAATCCACCGTGTATACTTTACCGTATTGGTTTGACGGTCGCGGGTCGGTAACTATGCACACTTTATTATCGACATCAAAAATAGGTTTGACGTGCTCCTCATAGAAAGCCTTTGGGGTTATTGGACCAATGCTGTGATAAGTCTTGTTCTTGTCGTAATAAGTGAAAGTGAACGTCTCGTTAGGCACACCGAGACAAATACCCACAATACGATAAATCGTATTCATTTGCTCTCTTATCAAGTTTTGTACTTTTAGGTCGCCTTCACCCTTGGCGATCAAGTCGCGGATGGCCTTCGCGTACTCACGCAACTGGAAATTAAGAATTAGCAATTCAAAAATCAAATTTACTCTAAACCAAGCTTTAATGTCAAATTTGACATTTCAAAACGTCAAAATAACAGGGACACTCACCAAAGTGAGGTTAATATCTAAGGCCCGTTTCACACTTTTAGATCATTTGTTCTATTTAATACTCACTTTAGTTTTGAGGATTTGGTTCATTTTCGCGCTCGTCTCGCAGCTGAACGACTCGGGGAAGCACTTTTTGGGCATCAATCCGTGTTTGTTGATGAGATTGACAATCATGTCCCATTGGCCCCCGTCCGAAATCGGGTCCTAAACAAAACCGGTGAAAAACGCCCCAATTGAGTTTCTCCTTACATTTAGTAGAAACGAGACCAGTCGCCCCTCCACCGTCTCGTTGCGTTTGGCCGTTTCGACGATATTATTGAGGAAAAAGTTACACCGCTCGATCTTGTCCCAGAAGAAGAGGTAGGCTTGGGAGAACTCAAAATCGTCAATGTTTAGGTGTTTCATGAAGGGCAATCGGATCACATTCATAGTGGCGAAAATCCAGCACCGGCCTGAGTTTTTCTGGTTGCTGACCGGCTTGCCCTCGGCCTCCACTTTGTGCTCATAGACGTGGTGCGTCTCTTCGAGGGCCTTGCGCGAAAGACAGGCGTCGAAAGGGTCGATTCGGGAGCAGACATTCTGAGCAAAAATGTTTTTCTCGTCGGAGAAAAAACTCGAACGGAATTTCTCCAAAGTCTCTTTACTCAATGCTGTAAACAATGCGAGTTTTAAATCGCAAGGCCTTGATCCGCAAAGACCAAAATAAACAATGACAAGGAATTATGACATGTCAGAATGATTTTACATAAAATGAATAAATTTTAATTATGAGAATTTTGGAAAAACAAAAAGTGTAGCTTCTAAACTGTAAATTACTCACTTGGGTCCATATTATAAAAAATTAGTTATTATTTTATTGACACTGTTTTGTGAACCACAAAATTGTAACCTATCACCACAGCCTATCACCTCTAGAGCTGTCAAATAACACTGTAGCCAACTGTGTGAAGTCAAATTAGTTGGTACCGTGGAGATACCTATAATTCAATAAAACACTATTATTTCTGTATCCTGATCTTGTTTTTTTGAATCCATAAAAAAATTAATCTGTTCAACACTCAATTACACGTTTTTTAACAGCTTACAATTTGTTATTTTCTATAAACTACTTTTCGTGTGTATGCAATACACAATACACTGGTGCGGCTACGTTGCCTAGAATACACTACAATCATAATGACTTTATCCCACTTGTTACATAAATAGCCACTCTGCGCAGCATTCCATACATTCCAAATGCATGTAATAGGTGAAAACAACCTTTAGAACAGCTTTTTGGTTAGCTTGTTTGTATTTTGTTTGTTGTCAAGGTGTGTAAATTGTTATTTCAGGCCTGTGGTGTCAAATATGGACGAAGAGCCTGTCACAAATCCGCCTTTGCTCCCTGAAAAATCGAAGAAGCGTTACGAAACGACGTACAAACTGTTTAAAGATTGGTGTCTGACGAAAAACAACGCTCCTGTTTCTGAATCTCTCCTTTTGACTTACTTTCAGGAGAAGGGTTCGATCCTGAAATCTCCCTCCAGCAAATGGTGTGAATATTCGATACTGAAAACGACGATTTTCATAAATGAGAACATCGACATTTCCAAGTATTTGAAATTGAGGGCTTTTTTAAAACGCCAAAATGCGGGATATAAACCGAAAAAGTCGAACACTTTTAGTAGGGAAACAATCAACCAGTTTCTGGAACAAGCACCAGACGAGAAATATCTACTCATGAAGGTGGTTTTTCAATTTTTTTCTTCAACATTTTTTTTTAAGAGTAAAATTTCAGGTGGCGATGCTGATGGGAATCACCGGTGCGTGTCGCAACCACGAATTGTGCGACATGAAAGTCGCAAATGTGAAAGAAACGGGTGACGTCTTCATTGTGACAATCCCCGATTCGAGCACGGGGATGTCCCGAATGTTTGTTCTCACCGACCATTTGGAAAAAGTGCGCAAATACATCGAACTGCGATCGAAGATAACTGTCGATTGTTCGCGATTTTTCATGCGATATCATGAAGGACGATGCTACAACCAACCAGTTGGTATCAACACCTTTCTGGAGATT
Organism: Tribolium madens; assembly: GCF_015345945.1. Taxonomy (NCBI): domain Eukaryota; kingdom Metazoa; phylum Arthropoda; class Insecta; order Coleoptera; family Tenebrionidae; genus Tribolium; species Tribolium madens. Next base: position 3,989,948 of record NW_025401041.1, read on the forward strand.
CCCTCCCGGATCGCCAAGTTCTTGAATTTGGAAAACCCGGAATGTTACACAGGACGGGCATTTCGAAAGACTTCGGCCATGTTGTCGGCCAACATCGGGCTGGGTCGGTGGAATCTGCCATGTTTGACTGAGAATTTCACAAGGGATTCCCCGATTATTCAAAATAGTGAAGCGGCTAATCAAGTGAGACATGTGGATGTTCCTGATCCGGTCGTTGATGTCAAGGAAGAGATGATTAGTGATAATGAGGTGTCGAGTATGGAGGATAAAACAGTTTCCTACAATATAAATGATGCTGAAGTTGCGGGTTTATCGACAAGTCGATGTAAAGACGAAACTGTTAACGGGAGTGAATTTTCCAGTTCCGATCAAAATGTCAAATTCACCAAAACGGATAACTCCAATGACAGTCCGGCGTTTGTTATCAATGTTAGTAATTGTAGCAATTGTAATCTCACTGTAAATATAAATTATTAAAACATTGTTTAGAATATTTTTAATTTTTTTCCTTTATGTTGTGTCAGCTGAACAAATTTACATAATGAAAAAAAAATGCTCATTTTTCAGGGTTCACAAGAGTTCAAAAATTGAACGTACAGTTGGAGACAAAATACTTTGGTCGTCACTTTTCTGACACTTGTAATTCAAGCTTTAACGTTAAAATGAATGTCAATTTCAAATTAATGACATCAAATTATATTTTTCTATCAAAAATATGTACAACTTGTCAACTATGATTGACAGTAGCTAAAAATAAGGTTAACAGTCCTAAAGCATGCTTTACAATTTAATGTCACTCAAGTGACATTGACGACAAAAGACACAAATTATTATACAAAATAAACAATAAAAACAGAGACAAGGTTTGAATTCAGTAACACGCTATAGATTTATTAAAAGGTTTCTTGTTAAAAAAAAAGGAACAAATTTTTTGACGCTTTTGAAACTTTACTGTAAGCAGGCTTTACCGCTAAATTAGACTTTTTAAATTACTACACAAAGTGAACTATAAAACCAGAGACTGGAAGTTTGAATTAAGTTGTTTTACGCTATAGTCTTGTAAAAATTTTTCTTGTAAGAAAATGGAACGAGTTTTTGACTTTTCTGACAATTCATTGTAAAGCAGGCTTAATGTTAAATTTGACATTTCAAATTAGTATACAAGGTGAATTATAATTGTTATACAGAGTGAACTGTAAAACCTGAGACAAGGTTTAAATCCAGTAACCGAGTCGTCTTGTCACGCAATAGACTAGTAAAGAGTTTTCTTGTAGAAAAATGGACCGTTGGGAGGGTAAAGTGGCAATTGTGACAGGTGCCAGTATTGGTGTAGGTCCTACAATAATGAAAGTTTTGGCCGAGAAAGGCATGAAGGTAATAAAAAATTAATCGCAAATTAAATTCTTTTTATTGATTCAGTTATTTAAGTTTTATCAATACAGTTTCTTTGTCTTGGAAACAAACAATTTTTTATAGGTAGTAGGCTTGGCTCGTCTCACGCACCGCATCCAAGATCTCGGCACCACTCTTACCAACCCAACAGGTCAAATCCTTGCACTAAAATGTGACATAACAAAAGACGACGATGTTATCAGAACATTCAATTATATTTGTGACAAATTAGGACCAATTCAAGTCCTTATTAACAATGCTGCTTTAAGCCGGTCCACATCTCTCATTGGTAAGTCTCTCAAGTCACCATTTTATTTAATTGTGATAATTTCAAGATGGCGAGGCGAAAGAATGGCGGCGTATTTTTGACGTTAACGTCATGGCTCTCTGTATTTGCACCCGTGAAGCGGTCAAAATCATGCGAAAGTGCAATGTGGCCGGTCACGTGATCCATATGAACTCGATCGCCGGCCATATTGTCCCAAACATGGCAGAGCCAACTCTGAATGTATATCCGGCTTCGAAATTCGCCGTTACGGCCCTGACTGAAACTCTGCGACAGGAGTTACGGTTCAATCGAAGTTTAATTAAAGTCACTGTAAATGAAAATTATTATTTGGGACAATTTTCATTGTTTTTTGTAGAGTATAAGTCCGGGCCTGGTTCGAGATTTGGAAGAAAACGATTCGAAAAATTTCGATATTCCGACCCTCAAACCAGAAGATATCGCCGATGCGGTTATATACGTTTTGTCAACGGGGCCACATGTCCAAGTATTGCCAACATAACCAACTTTATTTCACTAAATTTATTTATTCTGTGTTGTAGGTACACGAACTGACCATTCACCCCCTCGGCGAACTATTTTAAATTTGGATTTTCCGCACACAAATCTTAAACATGCGACAAAATCGATCGTAAAGTTTATGAAATAGTCCGTGATAATAAAAGTCTGTTCCAAATTATTTTATTTAGATCCCAAATACAAATTATGTGCAAAATATTTAAATAAAAAACAATATCCTTAATTTTTGTCAATTGTGTTGTGCAGATTCCTGTAATTATAGATTCCTGTAATTGCAGTCCATTCAATGCGTCACACTGTGCGGTTTTTTAAATGGATAAAACCAATTTTCGCCGTAATTTATTAAAACGGGTCTCCCACCGGGCGAATCGTCAACTCGCTCACCTGTAACACACCATTACCACCAAAACAGCAAAAAAATCTCAAGCCAGGACCTGGACATCAGGGTCTGTCCCCAAGACATAAACCACGGCCTGTGCTATATTTTTCGGTTTGAGGGCCGGTATTTGCGCTAACATCTCCTTCATGTCGTCTCCGCCCATGCCTTCTTGGAATTCGGTCCGAACAACTCCCGGACTTATACTCTGCAACAATTATTTTCAACGGCACTGTTTTTTTTTTCGTTTCGAGGTTGGTTACCGTGACCTTGATCCGGGTTTTGTCCCTGACTAACTCTTGTCGGAGCGTTTCGGTCAGGGCCGTAACGGCGAATTTTGAGGCCGGATACACGTTGAAGTCGGGGACGTTTTGGATCTGGTGGCCTGCGATGGAGTTCAAGTGGATGATGTGGCCGTCGATGTCGTGTTCTTTCATTATTTTGACCGCTTCGCGGGTGCAGATGCACAAAGCCATGATGTTCACCTCGAGGACTTGGCGCCAGAGGGCGCTGTCGCCGTCTATTAATTCAAAAAGTACAATTTTTGGTTAAATAAAATATTGCAAGTGATTTGGTTTAATTTGTAGTAACTAATAACACATTGACATTTTGTTTTTTTAAAGTAAACAAACAAAATCTAGAAATGGCGCTACTAAAATACAAGAAAGAAGTGTCTGTTTTATTAATTTTTATACATTTAGGTTGACATTAGAAAACAACATTTAGTCAAAAACAACTTGATCAAAGTCAAATTTTTGACACACCCGTGTAAAACGTTAATTTAACCACTCACTTGTGTCACGTGATAGCAATTGTTTTTTTCTGGCGATTGTTGGAAAATTTGGAAGTACTAAAAGTAGAAAACAAAAGGTGGAGATTGAGTGAAGGTAAGAAATGAAAATTCAATCATAATTCAACAAAATAGTGGAGTTTCATAGAGAAAAAAATCTAAAAGTGCCTAAATACGTTTTAAAGAAAAACATCACTAAGAGTGCGTTGGATTCTAATCATTCAATCTGACACTTCTGACAGCTTTTCAAGAAAATCAAGCAATTTTTTTTTTAAAGTCATATAAAAGCTTTAATCTGTTTTAATTGATGAAATAGTTCCTTATCTAACATCAATTTTTCGTGGCTAATTGAAAAAATTAATTTAAATTCATTATTTTTGCGTCTTTTTTTAAAGCAAATTCGAATTGAATTAAAACAGTTTTATCGATAAGGTTTTTGCAAAAGCTTAAATTTGATTGGGTGGTTGTTAATAATCATTTCTCTTTCACGTAATTGCTACTATAGTGAGAACAAACCGGTTTTTATTTTTTATTGGTCAAAAAACAGAATTTTTATAACAAATTAGTGTTTAGTGTGAGTTATTATACTTTAATTGGATCTAATTTTGCACAATGGGTGGAGCCAACCCCAAAGCTAATATGAATCATGCACTTTCGAATATTAGACCAATAAAAAGTAAAAAAAGTATTTAATGCGTTAAAGTTGAGTGTCATTGTTCGATCCTTAGCCAATCAATTACGTCTTTTAAAACCAACCAATCAGAACACGACTTAGATTTTTTAATTTTTTTATTTTAAAAATCGGCTTCTTTGATTTTATTGTCAACATAAAAAATATTATTTCAAGAATAAACGTTAATTAATTTTCTTTACTCTCAAATGTCCAAATTGTCAAAATTTGACATTTTTGGAAGATTTACATAACACTGAGTATTTAGTACATTTATTGTGTACTAAAATTTTGATTGAAAAACACCAATTTGAGTCGTTTTTAGCCTTTATTTCCGAAATCTTTCCAAAATTTCAAAAATCCATAATTCGACAGATTGATTTTTTCCATACAATTAATGTAAAACTTAACAAAAACATTCAAAATGGTTCAAAAATAATTCAAATTTTCAAACTACATTTTTTTGCCAGCGGTGACTCACTTAGAATGAATTACTGCCAATATTAAAAATTTTAACAAAATCGGTTAATAAATAATGAAGTTAGAATATTTTGTAGTTATAGTGCTAAGCCACCCCCAAAATTAACAAATAAGGACTAAAACCGCTTGCCAAATCTTCGAAAAAAGTACATAAGTACATAATTTGACAGATTGTTTCTTTATGTTACAATTATTGCAAAATTTAGAACAATTTGAACTATGTCAGAGCCGTAATGAACAATTTTCTGATTCAAAATGGTCCAAAAAAGTTCAAATTCTCAAACAAAAGACCATTTTTTTGTGTTTTTTGACAGCGGCGAATTACAGAAACATTAAAAAGTTCAAGAAAATCAATCAACGAATAATGAAGTTAGAATTTTTTTTTAGTTGAAGTACTAAGCTAGCCCCAAAATTACAAATAAGGGCCAAAATTTGAACAATAATTGTTGTGAATAATAAAAACACAAATCATGCTTTTTTTATTGAGAAGAATCAAGTCCTTTAAAGTACTCTTTTGTGCAAGTCATCGTATTAGAACATTTTTAATGATTATGATTCATTGATTAGTTACAATTTTTTTCATGTAGGTACATACCTATTTGTAATTTAGTTAAATAGTTCAATGCTGTTAATTTACTTGCCCAATTATAGTAATTAATGTATTGTAAACGATACATAATTGTAAAGTCAATAAAATCGTAATTTTTGTATGTATCCAAGGTGATTTTTACTCAAAATAAAACAAAATATACAGGGCGTTTCCTAAAGAATTGCAACCACATATTTAAAATCTAAGTGGTAATTTATATCATGAAACTTTATCATCTAGTTTATAGTTTATCTGATAAATTAGTGTTGTTTTTCAAAGTAGAATATGTGTTTGCAATTTTGGGCAAAATTAAAAAAACACCCTGTATATTAAATGAAAAAATTAACATTTCTACCCACCGGAAAGACTGGTCGCTTTGGTGAGCCCGGCATTATTAATCAAAATATGCACCGGCCCCACGCTATCAATGACCCATTTGAAAGCTTCCAGAATACTCTCTTCTTTTGTGAGATCGCAAGCAACAGCGAAAAGCTCTCCAGGTTGATCGGCTAAATCAGCAGCAAGCTCTTCAACCCGTCCAACACGTCTCGCAAGACCAATCACCTAAATTATTTACCTGTATAATACTAAAAAAAGCAATTTGTACGAACCTTGAGCCCTTTTTGGACCAAAACTTTTGCTATAGCAGCCCCAATTCCAGAGCTAGCGCCTGTAACTACAGCTATTTTGCCTTCCCAACGGTCCATCTCTCCAGCAACAGGTCAGGACTTGATGGAGTTGCAATGGTGAATGATGGGTGGAATTGGAGATTGTGACAAGGATCGATATCAGCCCAGCAACAGGATCACAACATTAGTCAAGTCAAATACCACATGAAACTTAAAAATAATGTATGTCAATAGACTATTTATAGTATCAATTATCACGAGTGAATTTCTAAAGAAAAAATCACTTGTCGTAAAATAATCTTATCGTTGATTATCCAAAATTTCTTTTTTTTTGATCTCCGACTCGCCAACAATTAAATATCGATTTTCCCAGCCTCTTAAATTTATCATCACAATGATTTTTCATTTTTTCAATGACAAGTGACGTAATTGTTACACAATTAAACAAAAAAAAAACTTCAAATAAATAATTTTCGTGGGTTCTCGTATATAAAGAAGATTGAGTGATACTTTTTCAGTTCCTGGTTTGAATTGGTACGCGAGATATGGATCGTTGGGTGGGTAAAGTGGCGATTGTTACGGGGGCTAGTGCCGGCATGGGGGCTGCAATTGCCAAAACTTTGGTAATGAAAGGCCTCAAAGTAAGTGTTGATTAATTATAGATGAATGAATTGACAAAATTGGTTTGAAAATAGAAGAAAATTTGAAATTTGAGTCAAGGTCGCAACTTATTGCCTTGAGAGTTTAAACAAGTTTCATTCTATTATTCATTGTTTGTTTTCTTGCGATCAATGTCTAATGTATTGATGATTTTCCGCATTAATATACAGAGTGTCCTAAAAAACTTGTCTCTTTTTTGTAGAAGGTGAGTCAAGTTTTATTGCCAACCCGCAAAACATTTCTTTTTAATTAAACTAAATTAATGAGCGATTGTTCAAATACAGGGTTATTATAAATGATTGTCATTTTCGAGTACAATGAAAAACAAAAGAAAATTTGCAATCTGTTTTAAATTTTTTGTTATAAAATTTTACATTTTGATAGCAGTTTGTACGTTGATATGAAATGAAATTACACTTTTAATTAAAAAATAATTCTTGTTCAAATACAGGGTTATTATAAATTATTGTCGCATCGGAATATAATGGAAAACAAGAAAAATTTTGCCTTATTGTCATACAATAAGATTCAATGAATCTATTTATAATTATTTGTGGATGTGTTTAAATAGTCATTTGAAAAAGCTAAATTCTGTCCTGGAAACATAAAATTACACTTTTAGTAAAACATAATTTTCATCAACGCAGTTATGCCAACTACAAAAAATATATAATTGTTTTTTGTGCCACCCTGTGACATATAAGGTGATTTTATGTGAATTCTAAAAATTTTCCTCATTAAGGTACAGAATGTCCTAAAAAACTTGTCCCTTTTTTACAAGGTGAGTCATGTCTTATTCCTACGCCGCAAAACATGTTTTTTAATTAAAGGAAAAGGCAATTTGGTCAAATACAGAGTTATTATAAATGATTTACACTTTAGAGTACGATGAAAAACAAAAGAAAATTTGCTATTTTTAATTTTTTGTTATAAAATTTTACATCAAATGAAATTACACTTTTAGTTAAAAAATAATTCTTGTTCAAATACAGGGTTATTATAAATTATTGTTGCACCGGAATACAATGAAAAACAGGAGAATTTTATTGAATCCATTTTTAATTATTTGTGTTTAAATAGTCATTTTAAAAGGTTAAATTCGGTCCTGTAAACATGAAATTACACTTTTAGTTGAAAATAATTCTTGTCAACGCAGTTATTCCAACTACAATAAATACAGGGTTATTCATAAATATGAAGCAATATTTGAACCTCAAAAATGACCTATAAAATGATGTTAATTTAAATAATAACTCGTGTCCTATCTCTACTGATAAGAATTTTACAGCTCTCGGAATGTGGGAATGGAAATTTGATTTTTTTGTAATAACTTTAGAACTATTTGACCAAATATTATAAAATTTGGAACATTTCCATGTGAAGCGTTGTGCAGTCCTCAGTTTAAATTAAAATATCTTTGAAACGGTCCATTTGAGGGGTATTAAAGGTTATGCGTTTTTTATTCGAAATTGATTACTCTATCGATTTGTGCAATAAAAAATTAGTGTTAAGAGAGCAAAAAAATGGAAAAACACAGAAAATGTGACCTGCAACTGCTGGAATCGGAAATTGAGTGGATGTATCCGGTTTTCGTGATTACCAGTTCAAAGGGTATGTTGTCACAGGGAAATGTTCCAAATTTTATAATATTTGGTCAAATAGTTCCAAAGTTATTACAAAAAAATCAAATTTCCATACCCACATTCCGAGAGCTGTAAAATTCTTATCAGTAGAGATAGGACACGAGTTATTATTTAAATTAACATCATTTTATATGTCATTTTTGAGGTTCAAATATTGCTTCATATTTATGAATAACCCTGTATACAGCGTGATCATTTAGGATCGTTTAAGTTGGCAGATTTGAAAGTATTTTTGTTTATGATTTGTAACACTGCAAACTGATACCGTTTTGTTTGACAAATACTTGACGTACAACCTCTCAAGATTGTTAAATTGTGGTTAATGAAAAGCATACTCCAATAGTTTCCTTTAAAAATTAAAGTCACGATTGCCAACAGATTCATTCAATCATGATCACTTTGTATAATTATTTGTTGTCCCACTCTGTGACATTCAAGGTTTTTTTATGTAAATTTTTAATTTTTTACACATTAAGATACAGAGTGTCCTAAACAAACTTGTCTCTTTTTTGTACAAGGTGAGTCAAGTTTTATTCCCATCCCGCAAAACACCTCTTTTTAATTATTAAATTAAATTCATGAGCGATTGTTCAAATGCAGGGTTACTATAAATGATTGTCATTTTGGAGTACAATGAAAAACAAAAGAAAATTTGCCATCTGTTTTCAATTTTTTGTTATAAAATTTTACATTTTGATAGCAGTTTGTACGTTGATATAAAATGAAATTACACTTTTACTTTAAAAATAATTCTTGTTCAAACAAGTGAAAATTTGCCTAATTTTATTGAATTCGTTCATAATTATTTGTGGATGTGTTTAAATTCAATTTTTTTTCATTTGAAAAAGCTAAATTCGGTCCTGGAAACATGAAGTTACACTTTTGGTTGAAAATAATTCTTATCAACGCAGTTATGCCAACTACAAAAAATATGTAATTGTTTTTTGTGCCATCCTGTGACATATAAGGTGATTTTATGTAAATTCTAAAAATTTTCCGCATTAAGGTACAGAGTGTCCTAAACAAACTTGTCTCTTTTTTATTCAAGGTGAGTCAAGTTTAATTCTCACCCTCCGAAATACCTTTTTTTAATTAAACTAAATTTATGAGCGGTTGTTCAAATACAGGGTTATTATAAATGATTGTTGTATCGAAGCACAATGAAAACTGTCATTTGAAAAAAGCTAAATGAAATTACGCTTTTAGTTGAAAATCAACTACTCCTCTAAAAAACACATATTTACATAACTATACTGTTATTCTCACTCGCTGTGTTCGTTCGTGCTACAATTTTTTTGTTTTTTAGGTTGTAGGTCTGGCGCGGCGTATCCAGCGCATGCAAGAGCTAGCCGCCGACCTCTCCGACGCCCCTGGTCAGCTCTTCCCCCTCCGTTGTGACATCACCAGTGAGGAAGCCATCCTCAAGTGTTTCAAATGGGTGACGGACAACGTAGGCCCTGTCCAAGTCCTCATCAACAACGCCGGTCTAACCAGACCTACTAATCTCCTAGGTGAGTCCACTCATCCCCACTACTCCCCCCTCCTAACACACGTCATTCCAGAAGGCGCAACCGACGAATGGCGTCGCGTCTTTGACGTCAACGTCATGGCACTCTGTATTTGCACCCGTGAAGCTATCCGAATCATGCGCGAGAATAATCTCTACGGTCACGTGATCCACATGAATGCTATTGCAGGGCATTACGTGCCCAATATGCCCCAGCCGAATTTCAACGTCTATCCGGCTTCGAAATTCGCCGTTACGGCCCTGACTGAAAGTCTGCGACAAGAATTACGGTATAATAAGTTGCCGATTAAAATTACGGTAAGTTGTGTTATGTCAATGATTGCGATAAGTTACGTTACGTTGTTGCAGAGTATAAGTCCGGGAGTGGTCCGGACTGAGTTTCAGGATGGGTTCCCGGAGGATGGGACGAAGGAAGCTTTAGCAGGAATGCCAGCTTTACGACCTGAAGATATCGCAGAAGCTGTGGTTTATATTTTATCAACGGGGCCACAAGTTCAGGTATGTTACGTTACGTGGTTACGTTACGTTACTGTTGCGTTTGTTTTTTCAGGTGCACGAATTGACCGTCCATCCTCTTGGCGAACTATTTTAATAAATATTATTACAGTTATAAACAACATTGCTGTTTTATTTGATTTTTTACTGTTTTGTTTGACGTAACAATAAAATCAGCATAATAAAAAAAATGTGTTTTTTACTGTTGCGTTTACGTCTAACTTTATTTTTTAGTCTTGAGGTTATGTAAATCATTAATGACAATTAACAACAATCATTTATTTTCATAACAAGAAAACTTACTAAATCATCTCCCCCAGTGGGTGCATAAAAATATCATGAACCTGAAAAAAACAATTAAAAAAAACAAATTTCCCCAAACACGATACTTGAACATGAGGCGGCGTTGACAAAGTATAAATAATGGCGTCGGCGACATCTTCGGGGTAAAGTACCGGTCCATTCCTCATAGCCTCCTTAGTCCCATCCTTGCAAAACCCCTCCTGAAACTCTGAAATAACAATCCCTGGACTGATACTCTAAAACCCAAAAATCCCCAAACTGGTCCCAACTTGCTTACGTTACGTTACCGTAACTTTAATCCCCGTATTGAAATAACGCATTTCTTGTCGCATGTTTTCCGTAAGCGCCGTAACCGCATACTTAGACGCAGGGTAGACGTTAAGGGTGGGCGTGGGTAGACACACAGGGTATCGACCCACGACTGAATTCATGTTTATTACATGGCCGGCTATGTTATTCTCACGCATGACCTTGACAGCCTCACGAGTGCAAATGCACATTGCCATTACGTTTACGTCAAAAGTGAGACGCCAGTCTTCGGTTGAACCCTCTGAAATTAAGTTGGCCACACGGACGTAACTTTGACACTCAATGTTACCAACTGACCTAGAAGGTTGGTGGGCCTGATGAAGCCCGCATTGTTGACCAAAATGTGGACCGGTCCGAGATTGTCCTTCACCCATTTGAAGGCTTCCAAGATTTCTTCCTCTTTGGTTAAGTCACATTTGACAGCGTAGAGTTCACCAGGGGCGTCCGTCAAGCTTAGGGTTAGTTCTTCGATTAGATCGACTCGGCGCGCTAGTCCAACAACCTGATCAAAAATTTTAGTATTTTTTCTTTGTGATTTACAAAAGACTTACTTTGAGTCCTTTTTGGACTAGAATTTTGGACGTTGCGGCCCCAATTCCGGTACTAGCACCGGTCACTATTGCAATTTTACCCTCCCAACGTTCCATTGTTTTGAAATTTGTCTTCAAGTGATTAAACGTTTTATAGTTGATCCAGGAATCAATGATGTCGTAGCAACGACACCAAAACACTGCTTTAGAAAACTTCTCAAGGATTTTTTTAATTATTGAAGAGGGATTATTAAAGAATAAAGTAATAGTTTGTACGTAGTTATTTATTTCAAATGGTTTATTTAATCGCGGGAATAGTAGACGTCGCTTCCAACACTTCCGAATTGGAAGAGGATTACCAGAAACGTTGTTATTGAACCACCAATCTTCAAATTAAAAATAATAATTAATTATTGGAATTTAATTACGTTTTAAAAATAAATTATTTAATTAATGCATTGTTTATTTTTTGTAAACAATTGTTAAAGTGTTGTTAAGTTGGTGGAAGTAGCGTCGTATGTTAAATTTACAGCATGGTTTTATCAATTATTTTGACATTAGAATTGTTTATAAAAAACAAATTATATTTATGTGTATCAATGTTTACACTTTGATACGATATAAATGGCTTTTTCCAGAAACAAAAATTAAAATTGTAAGAAATGAATTCGTAATGAAATGTTTTACTGGTGACAAAAATGGTGGATGCGCCGGGAACAATACTTAAAAATAAAACTTGGTTAAATTATGTTAGTATAGAGGGTGCGCCAGAACTCGCGCCCCAGAGAAAACATTCAAGTAAGATAATATACCAGGAACATGAAAAAAATGTTTAAAAAATTCTATCTGTCAAAAAATTTTGACATTTATTTTTTGACATTTTTTTATGTTTATTTAATGATACTGATAATCTTGTATATGTTTTTTAACAATTATTTAATAAAGTTACAAAAATTTTGTCACAAATAACATTGAACAGAGTTACAATTTAGGATACAGCTTCCTTGTTTTCTCTTCTAATAGCCTGTAGCAAAAAAAAATTGGAAAATTATGTTTCCAACAAAAATAAATAGAGTCAAAGTGCAAAATTCAAACTCTCATAACTTCGAATTTTTTATAGATAGAATTTTTTTAACATTTTTTCCATGTTCCTGGTATCTTACCTTATATTTTTCTCTGGGGCGAGAGTTCTGGCGCACCCCGTACATAAAAAAATAATAACGTTTTATGCATTTTTTTAAAGTCTTTAGGACCTCAAGAAGTGTAAAAAATGTTATATAAATCAATCTTAAAATTGAAAATTTTTAAATTAATTATCATAGTGGGTTGTCATTAAAAAAAATTTGTTTCGAAAACTAAAAGAAATTTCGAAAAATGTTATTCTTGATTAATGATTACATTAATTAAGTACTTTACGCTACACTAATTATTTTTTTCGTAAACTGGATAGTTTACAAAAAAACGCTTGGTTCTATACTTTTATTCACCTGGTATGTTTACGTCAAAATATTGTACCTTTGAAGTACAGTTTTGCCGCAATTTACAAAAAAAGTAAAAATTTGTATTTCTGAACATGAATAAAAAAAATTAAATAAAAAATTAAACTACAAATTGGCAATTAAATCATAAGTTTAAGTCAAATAACGTAGAAATATGTATGTAATGTTCCTTAAAAAAAAAACTAAACCAAACATATTTTGAAACACCCTGTAAAAAAGTATGTATTTAAGATTTTTTTAATTTGTTAAAAAAACATTATTCATTATGAATTTTTTTACATTGCTTTGTGTTACTGTTGAGCAAAGAAACCAAAAACTTGATTATTATACAGGCTGTATTATAAAAAACGCCTCAAGCCATAACTCTTTTATTTTTAAAGATATAACAATATTTTTTAGACCACAGTTAAACAGTTTTTTGGCATTCATTGTTTGGGACAGCTGCTTATTTAATACTGCTTCATGTTTCCCCGGAAGTGACATTAATTTCAGTTTTTTAAATGTAACACCCTGTATATTTTATTATTTTTTAATTCCTCATTAAATAGTCTTTCAACAAGCTCACTTACTATTATTATTTATCACTAACTTTTGATTTTAGGCAATTTAAAAATTAAATTAAAGCCTGTGGAAAGAATTTTTACTCATTTTATCTAAGACAAGCAAACGATTGATAACGAAAAACTGTTCAACTTTGAGCAATAAAGTATTATAATTTCTTTAAAAGTAATAAAATTATAATAGCTTGGGGCGTTTTTTCTAATACAGCCTGTATAAATAAAGTCACGAGTTGAGTTTTTTCATCTTACCGCAGTTAACAAAGACCGATTAAACTTCATCATCGAAAACGACGTAAACCTCACTTTGCGGCCCGAGAGTTGTAAAGCAAAAAGTTTCATTTGGTCTTTGACATCCTCTTGCAACTCACAAGACAACAATTTGAACACCAATTCGACGGTTTTCTGATGCTGAAATCCAAAAATGAAACATTTTGTCATAAAAAATCAACTTTAAACCTCATCGAGACAATATTGACACGTTTCAACTATAACCATAAGTCGGCCACAATGCAGCATCGTCCACGAAAACTGCAAAAAAATAAAGAAGAAAAAGCCCCCATTTGCGACCTCCACGAGGAGAAAGTAGGGGGTTACTACGAGGTGGATGAGGCAACTAAACATGATACACTAAAAAGAAAAATTGAGGAAGATTTTGAAAATTTTTATGGGAGTTTAACCAAAATGCTGACACCACAAAAGTCGTTAGTTGCGTCAACTGAATCCCCAATAAGTTCGTAGATTTTCATCAAGTTGACAACTTTGTCGTAACTGAGGACTAGAAATTTCAATAAATTGAAGTGACTTGCAATTTCTTACTCCCAAAACTCCCGGAGTTTTTTTTCATTTTGACCGGAGTGATCCACAATTTGGTAAAACTCCTAAAAACGTCCAAACCCCTCCTCAAAACTTCGTTCAAAGCTTCGATTCGTCTCCTAATCAGTCTTGTGAAATTCCAATAAGGCATTTCCTCAATAAACACCATGAAATAAGTGGAAAAGAGGATAAAATACCGTTTCATAAAGACCCAATATAGCCCATTTTTGTTCGAAACCTCCCCCCACAAATACAACTCGTAGGTCAAAACATACAAAACACACAAAATCGCCACAACCATCGAAATTATCACGATTTTTCTCTCTTTTTTGATTCTTTTTGGTGGTATCATTGCGTCGATTTTATGAAAACAGGTCAACAACCTCCACAAGTGTTTGATCTTGAATGGGGTGACCACAATCCCGATGAAAACCGTCACCATCACCTCCCCCAAGTCGATCAAAGTGACGTATTTCACAGTAGAGTTGCTCATCCTCACCGAATTGCTCGCGTGAAAGTCCTCGTGGAGCCCCCCGAGTGACCAAAACACTACAACAGAGCTAGTCCAAGGGCAAAGTGGGGGTGTTTTTTTACTCATAAAACTGCCAAGGGCGTAGCTGTAAGCTGTGTAAAGCCGGGACAAGTAGACCACATAGTGAGCCCCCTTTTTCGAGGCCGCAATCGGCATGAAACCGAATGCTCGAGTCACGAAAATGAAGGGCTGGAGGACGTGGTAGAGGTCTGAAGAGACTGGGATTTCCGTTCGATGCATTGTAAACAAATGAATTGTTTATGGAAATCTGGTGGACAGGTGCAAGTGGTCATTATTTCGTGTTTATTTTCGGTAAATACGAAACGAAATATGATAAATGATAAGTTGTGTTTGTTTAAGTGGGGCGTAATTGCGTTGTATTTGTGAGGGTTGATCACAAAATACTTAAAATTAATGAAGACTGGGTTATCTCCAAATCGGAAATTAATTTACATAGAGTGTAGGTACGATTCCTCAGCCAAATTTAGTAATAATAACATAGATTTGAATTCCTTGTCTAATTTTAAGAGAATGACAATAAATCTTTACAAAAAATTTATAAATGTATGTCTTATTACTTCTTATTCAAGTTTAAAACTAACGAATCAAATTTTGATCAATATCTCAAAAAATATTGATGTTAGGTAAAAAGTAAAAACCGAATCGAAATCCTGTGACAATTTTACATAAGAAAAGTAAAGGTTTCATATCCTCAAGCTGTTTTCTTTGATGAAAAAATTCTTAAATATGCTACTTAATGTTTCAAGTTTTTACCACAAGAAACTGAATTTTTTAAAACAACTAATCGTAAGTAAAAAATAAGTCCAGACTTGAATTCTCCAGTCAATTTCAAGTCAGAAACAGCAAAATTTGTGGTGTTTCAGTTATCTATCTCGACAAAAAAAAATTAAAAATATCCCTCACTTTTTATTCAAGTTTAACAATAACGAATTAAACTTTGACCAATATTTAAAAAAATATTAATTTTACATAAAAAGTAAAAACAGATTTGTAATCTTCTGGCAATTTTACATAAGGAAAGTTAAAAGTTCAAATCCTCAAGCTGTTTTCTTTGACGAAAAAAAATTCTAAATGTGTTTCTCAGTGCTTCATGTTTTTACCACGACAAACTAAATTTTGACCAATATTTTAAAAATCACTAAACGCAAGAAAAAAATAAGAAGAGATTTAAATTTCTCAGCCAATTTTAAGTCAGAAACAATAAAATTTGTAATTTTAATCAGAGTAAGTAACATTAAAGTCAACTCCACAAATCGATAAATTTTTATTTAGTCAAATTGGGACATGTTTCGACACCCTTGCGCCATCATCAGCCGTTGAAAATTGTTACACTTTAAAATAAAAAAATTACAAGATTAAAAAATTGAAATGTTCACTGTTAAAATTTTTTCCTGTTTCCAATGGAAAAATATACAGAAGGAAGAGGATTTAAACATTATTCCTCTGTAAAAAAGTAAAAGGACGAGGTCAGTGAAGCTGAAGTCTCGCCCGTGAAAAATTTTGGAGAACGATAAAATTTCGGCAAAAAAAATTATAAAAATATTCCTCACTTTTTATTCAAGTTTAACAATAACGAATCACACTTTGACCAATATCTCAAAAAATATTAATTTTAGATAAAAAGTAAATACAGATTTGGAATCTTCTAACAATCTTTCGTAAAAAAAGTTTAAATTTGAAATCCTCAAGCTGTTTTTTTTACGAAAATAATTCTTAAATGTGCTTCTCCGCGCTTATTCAAGTTTTTACCACAACAAACAAAATTTTGCCCAATATTTAAAAAACCATTAAACGTAAGTAAAAAATTAGTACAGACTTGAATTCTTTAGCCAATTTTAAGTCAGAAACAGTCAAATATGTGGTGTTTTAGAAATCTACCTTGACAAAAAAAAATATAAAAATATCCCTCACTATTTATTCAACTTTAGCAATAACGAATCAAACTTTGACCAATATCTTAAAAAATATTAATTTTAGATAAAAAGTAAAAACAGATTTAGAATCTTCTAACAGTTTTACGTAAGAAAAGTTTAAATTTCAAATCCTCAAGCTGTTTTCTTTGACAAAGAAATTCTTAAATGTGCTTCTCATTGCTTTCAGTTTTTACCACAACAAACTGAATTTTGACCGGTAGTTTAAAAACAACTAATCGTAAGTAAAAAATAAGTACAGATTTAAATTCCCCAGCCAATTTCAAGACAGAAACAGCAAAATTTGTGGTGTTTTAGCCATTTATCTCGACAAAAAAAGTATAAAAATATCTCTCAATTTTTATCCAACTTTAACAATAACAAACCAAACTTTGACCAATATCTCAAAAAATATTAATTTTAGATAAAAAGTAAAAACAGATTTGGAATTTTCTGACAATTTTACATAAGAAAAGTTAAAAGTTAAACCTCAAGTTGTTTTCTTTGACAAAACAAATTCTTAAATGTGCTCTCAGTGTTTTAAGTTTTTACCACAACACCTGAATTTTGACCGATATTTTGAAAACAACTAATTGTAAGTACAAAATAAGTACAGACCTGAATTCCCTTACTAATTTCAAGTAAAAACAGCAAAATTTGTGGTGTTTCAGCCATTTATCTAGAGAAAAAAAATATAAAAATATTCCTTATTTTTTATTCAAGTATAACAATAACGAATCAAACTTTGGCCAAATATTAATTTTAGATAAAAAGTAAAAGTAAAAACTGTCATTTTTAAAATCATTTTAGTACTTTTTGTCGCAGATTTTCAAAATGTAATCAACAGGGTGATTCAGATGAGATGATCAATCAAGATTTGTTGGTTTTTCTGTCGCTGTCTATAAATAATAACAACATTTTTTTTTAATTTTTTTGTAATTATTACAATGTAATCACAATTTCAACAGAGCGTAGCATGTTTTTATACCTAAATAGTCTGTAATGTAGCACCCTGATTTTCAAGGGGTAACAGAAAAGCGCAAAAAATCGTGAAAACACCCTGATTTTCAAGTCTAAACAGAAAATTGTAAAATATCGTGAAAACACCCCCGATTTTAAAGGTATATTTTAAAATTAACATTATTAACCCCTTGGGGACACAGCTATTTTTAAGGAAAACACCCCCGATTTTCAAGGGGTAAATAAAAAGCAGTGAGGCCCTTCAGCACACAGCACTTTTTATGGAAAAACACCCCGATTTTCAGTGGTAAACAGAAAAGCAAAAAAAATCATGAAAACACTCCGATTTTCAAGGGTAAACATCCCCGATTTGAATTAACATTTTTTCAAAGACTTTAACCTGTTATAGTAATAATAGAGGATTAGGATAATTATAAAACTACTTATGTCAAAAGTAGATAAAATTTATTTAAAAGAATCATATGAGTTGGTGCATACCCAAACGGTATACGCTTCAGAAAAATTCTACAAATCATTTGACGACTGGGAAAGTTTCCAACTCGTTCTTGAAGAATAAAAAACGCGATTATAAGAATCACAAACAATTAATTAGTTTTATTATTTGATCGATAAGACCACATTTAAATCCAAAAACTGTCAAGTCAAATTTATCAGATTTAACTAACGTATTCGAAATATCATCAAATTCGTAAAACATTTTATCTTTAAAGAAATATAAATTTCTATATCTGAATGCTCTGTTTATATTTGGAGGTATTCCACCAAATAATTCTGAAATAAGGCCGTTTTTCTTTGATCTAAACAAACACTCATCAAACTCAATATATAAAACTTTATCATAAAATATATATGTTTTTCCAGAATAAGTTCTAAATATCGCATCAATTCTTTTTCCTTTTGGTATTCCTAAATTWTCAATAGATTGACCATTGTATCCACTTTTAACATTAAAACTTGGAAAATCAAYTAAATAATATAAATTTTTAACAACTATTAAAACATCACCTGAAGGTCTTTGATAAATATGCGAAACTTCTTTAAAATCATCTGGCAAAAAATATAAATAATCTTTAATTAATTTCGGTTCTTTATCATAAGTCATATCTTTTAAATTGACTAACCAAACATACTTCTTATAAAAAATATACATTGTTGTAAAGAAGTTGAAATATTAAAACATAAATGTTATATGCAATGGAAACGACAAAAAGGTGGAATCTGCCAAACAAAAATAAAAGAAAATGACAAGGAATACACAGTTGTAAAAATTGTAACGAAAAAGGTTGTACTATAATATACTCTAAGGAAAAAATTGAAAACAAAAACTATTGGGCTTATCAATGCTGTGAATGCAAAAATTGTAATAAAAAACCACTGAATGATACGAAACCATTTAGATGTGTTAACTGTGGTTCTACAAGGCATACAAATCATTGTACCTATACA
The DNA here is from genome assembly GCF_015345945.1 of Tribolium madens. NCBI lineage: Eukaryota > Metazoa > Arthropoda > Insecta > Coleoptera > Tenebrionidae > Tribolium > Tribolium madens. Next base: position 4,008,909 of record NW_025401041.1, read on the forward strand.
AAAAAATATTTATTCTTTGATTATGAAGCGATGCAAGAAACAGGCAAACACATCGCTAATTTATTTATATCTCACGATTTTAGCGGAAAGATTTCTGTAAATGGTTAATTTCTAGAGGTCATCAAGGACACACAGCCATTGCACATTATGGAAAAGGTTATGATTCTTATTTTATTCTAAAATATTGCGTTGAAAACGGAATCAAACCTTTCTGCGTATATAATGGATCTAAAATAATGTTAATGAATATAAAATCAATTAATTTAAGAATTATTGATAGTAGTAATTTTGTTCAAGGACCTTTAAAAAACTTCCCTAAAACATTTGGTCTAAAAAAAAAGGATATTTTCCACATTTCTTCAATACAACAGAAAATCAGAACTATATTGGAAAAATACCTGATACAAAATACTATGGTGTTAATTCTATGAAACCAAAAGAAAGAGATGAATTTTTAGAATGGCATAAACAAAAAAGAAAAGAAAATTATTTGTTTGATTTTAAAAAAGAACTTTATGATTATTGTAATTCTGATGTTGATATATTAGGAAGAGGATGTCTTGAATTAAGAAATCAGTTTCTAGAAATTGCTAATATAGATCCTTTTAGATATATTACTATTGCTGGTGTTTGTATGGCTATATATAGATCAAAATATATTAAGAAAGATACAATAGCTGTTGTTGATAATCTGAAAAAAGATCAATATTCTCAACAATCTATTTCATGGTTAAATAGTTTTCATAACCCAAATATAAAACACGGATTGAACAATGGTGAAGTGAAAATATGTGGATCAAAAGTTGACGGGTTTGATGAAAAATCAAATACTGAAGTTTGGCATTTTTACAAAAAATCATCAAATTTATTTAAAGGATATGTGAAAGCGTTTATGCAAATTAAATTAGAAACAAGTCCTTGGCAGGATGATCGAATTGGGTAAAATAGAAAATAATCCTGGAAAGAGAGCTGTTGCGAAAATATGCTTAAATTCCTTATGGAGTAAATTTGGGCAAAGACAAAATATGGGTGCAACAGAATATGTTACAGATGTTAAAAGGTTTTATGAAATTTTATTAGACGAGAAACTTGAATATACGTATAAACGATATAAATGAAAATATGTTACAAATTGATTATAAGTTAAAAGATTGCTATATAGAAAATGATTTCAATACCAATATATTTATATCTGCTTTTACAACTGCAAACGCAAGACTAAGATTATACGAAATGTTAGATAAATTAGGAAAAAGCGTAGCATATTATGACACAGATAGTATTGTATATATAGATGATGGAAAAAACACTGTTAAAACAGGCTGTCTATTAGGAGATTGGACGAATTAGGTAAAGGTGTATGGATAATAGACTGGATATCAACAGGCCCGAAAAGTTATTGTTATAAGACTAATACAGGTAAAGTTGTTTGTAAAATAAAAGGATTTACGTTAAACTATGAAACGTCCGAACAGATTAATTCCGATAGTATAAATAATATTTTAGAATATAAAGACAAAAAAATTAGTACACAATATAATCGAATTACCAGAGATACTAAAACTAAAGAACTTTTAAATAAAATAGAAACAAAAGAATTTGGTTTTGTTTATGACAAGAGAGTTATTTTAGAAAACTTTGATACAATACCGTTTGGATTTTAATTTTTTTTATTGTTACTAGCTAATGAATAATTTATTGTATAATGTAAATGGAGAATTTATTAAATAAATTGGTTTCTTATACATACCCGCTCTAACACTGACTAAAATTCGTATTAAATATGTTCAGTCTCCCTATTGAATAAATCATGCAGATGTGAATTTCGAAAGTGAAAAATTAGTTCGTCTGAAGATATGCAACACAATATACAAACATTATTGGCGGGTCACATTTTAGGTTACATACATTTTATTTTTATATTGTATTGTTGTTATTGTATACAAGGTGATTCTTTTAGGGCCTACATTAGAAACTTTTTAACTTCTAATGCAGATAGGAATTTGAAATTTTGTACACAACCCAAATCAACCAGTCTGAGTTCAACTAAATTATTTTCAAAATGGCTGAACTTCCGGAACTACGAGAAATTGGCGCCAACTTTGAAATTTTAAATGGTACCCACTTATTTTTATTGCATTTTTGAATTCTCCTCTTTAAACTAAGTAAAATGTACCTAGTTGTTAGTACTTAACTATCATAGTTTTTGACATATGTCAATTTTTTGGTCAAAATTTTCACTTGCAGGGGTTCATTCAAAACATCACAGCTCTTGAACCCTTTGCGATAAGTGAATATTTTTTGTTGCATTCGAAAACCAAAGGTTCGAAAGGTTTTCTAGAATTTTCAAAATTGTTGACTGTCAAATTGCAAGGCTAGTATGATTTTTTGAAAATGATCATTAACAAACAGCTTTAACTCAGTTTTTTCAAATGAAATGACTCTATTTTCTCAACGGCAATCAAAACTACATCAATTTGTAGAAGGACTTTTATCAACATGTCCTATACCTATCCCTTATAGTTTTTGAAATAATCACAAAAAACATGTTAATGTTTTTATTTTTATAGTTAATCACGTAGGCTTTGGAAAAATACAAT